>NW_010144399.1:37100-39662 GCF_000699245.1 Pterocles gutturalis
ACAGATGTTACCCTTCAAGTATGCCTCTGGACTCTGTTGTTGCTTCAAATGTGTCAGAACCCTAATTTATCTTGAGTTTCCTCACTGTTTCAGATTTCAGATGAAGAAATGTCTTGATTCAGAAAACCAACAATGGCATATTATATTCACTGATTTTTTTAAACTGAGGTTTATAAATTAGGGCAATTCAACGAAGCACTTATAAAAGCCCACTGCTTTTCAGCAAAGCCTTAAAGCATCCACTTAAAGCCAGATGTCCACTTCTGTGGCTCTGATTCAGCAGAGCACTTGAACAAATGCTTCACACTAATCTCAGCGGTCTAGTAGTCATAAAATACATCTGACTCTGTGTCTACATCAAGCCAAACCTAGAGTACATAAATGCATCAGAACTGCTCAATGGATACGCCATTAGTTTGACACCAGCATCAACAGGAACCTGCATTATTTTCCTGCTTTTAGAAGTACGTTCATTCAATTGATCATGATGATGGAGTGTGATTCTGAAAAGCATATACCATGTACAATTTAAAAAATTATCCGTCTGATATACAGATGCTAATGCACATTGGCTGTGTCCTGTTTGTACCTCATCTACAATAACATTTGTACGGAGAAAGTAAGTTACCTTTGAGAAGCTTGAATTAATGCATAGCTACAGCAGAGCTGTCTGTCTCTGAGGTCTGACACTTTTTGTGTACATTATCAGGAGCTGAGCCCTGTAGTGCCATAGACTCCCCTAATTTTGTAGCCAGCTGTCTTATGACTGGCTACTGATGCTGTTATCAAAATGCCTTTTTGTAGCTGTAAACAGTGATTTTGCGTTTTCATACCATGACCCTGTTCTGCTCCTTGACATGGTAGCCCATGATGCTCTTATTTAATATTCAGCTGTCCTGCGTTTTATGACTTTTTTTACCCCCTAGTGCAGGAGATAAAGTCTACATGAATAGCTGAATACGTAGCAGGGGACAGTGACATTTGCAGTGTGATACAGACAGCAAGGGGCACAGGAATGTACAGTTCTGTGGGTGTCCGTAGCCGGACAGATACAATGACTTTTGGAAACAGAAATTTGTAGTTGCTTCCACATTCAATAATAATTTTACTGGAGGAAGTAACAAATTCAGCTTTTTATGTGGAAGTGCAAGTTGGGAAGAAAACAGTGATGTGTTCCGAGCATCTCTGTGGTGTTCTCAACACTGCATGAATAATCCTCATACTATAAAATACAGCTTGAATTTTTGGTCAGGTTTCACAGATGTTGCTTTCCAAGTTGAACAGGCCATATATCTGCTTCTCCGTGTGAAGTGTTATGTTTTTCTTAGCCTGTGTTATTTCTCTGCTCTACAAAACTTTGCTTCAGCACACCCATCATTTCCAACACTTCACAGAGCTGCATTTTATCTCCAGCCTGGGATGTGGAATTTGCTATGAGTGGTTCACCACCAGCCTGATGTCTGACATCTTAGCCTTCCCTGTGGCAAAATGAGATTGGAGGATTCATGCAAACACACAGAGGATGTCTACTCCGAATAGCAATTACAAATGAGACCCTTGCTGGATGTGATGATCAATGGGAGCATGTTGGAGGAGGCAACAGGAAGATGTGGACACTGAGCTTTGGAGGCAAGCAACAGGGTAGTCTGGGAGATTGGAGTCTTTTTATTGCCTCAAACAAAATGGTGCTATTGAAAATTACTTGTTAGGACACAGACCTCTCAGTCCCTTTAAACACTGCCTTCCTGCTCAGAAAAATATGTCACTGGGCTTGTTTAATTTTCTTTAAATAACTTTTTTTTTCCTTTCTCACATTGCTTTGCCTTTTCAGCCTGTTCCTAGCTCCCCTACAAACAACCAGCTAGGAGAGTTTTGTTGATGAGGTTTTCCAAACTCCTCCTTCTCCAGATGATTCCCCCTCCAACTAAGGAGACCTGGCCCTGGCGGATGGGCAGGAACATCCCTGTGCCACTGCAGGGCTGGGAGTGGAGATGAGTGCACTGATGCTAGGTCTCCTTTGGCAACGGTGCTTTTTCTCTCCCCAAGAGGAGGTGGCCTCATTTCACACATGGGATGGATGATGCTCACTGAGCATCTGCTCAGTAATATAATAACTTGGACTCAAGCGCCTTTTCACAGTTCTTCTCCACGTACCAGCAATCACTTTTATCCTGGGCCTTTTGATGCTGCTTCTTTCCTTGCTCTTGGGGGCCCTGGGCCTTCCCACCCTGCTGGTAGTCCCACCTGTCTTTGTTCAAGCATCCCATCCTTACCAGCTGGTTGCTCACCATCTTTATGTCCTCCCCCCACCCCGACTCCTTCAGGTTAATCCTCCCATTCTGTCTCTTCCTCCCATCACACCGTGCTTGTCCTTAGCCCACGGGCTACAAACTCTCCCTCCTCTCAGATGCCTGCATAGCTTTCCAGGCCTCGTCTCCCTGATGGCCCAACCTCCACTCACTTCTCTGGGTGTCCTCCAGCCCTCTCCCTTCCCGATCTCCACGGGCCCCCCACTCCTCTCACATAACATGGTGGCAACCCGGCCCCTCGCCATGGACAAGC
>NW_010144400.1:0-4182 GCF_000699245.1 Pterocles gutturalis
AAATTTGTGGATATTTTTAGTCCTTCTGGAACTTAATTTTTGAGCAAACACAGTAGTAGTTAAAAAAGAAAAATAAATTGCTGCCTTGTGTATTTTGAAAGCTATGAGCAATGGGAAACCTGGGCAGCTGAGGTCACCACTCTTACAACCTCAGTTGTCATTTCCATGGTGCAGAAGGAGTGTGCAATCATGGCATTTTGTAGTAAGAGCTTTATTCACTTTTTATTCACTTGGAATCAGAGTGGTAAGAATACTCCAAATGCAAAATCTGACCTGGTGGTGGAGAGCAAAGCTGGAGCAGGCTGGGAGCTGGGTGATGATGCTGATGTCCCCTTGCCCTCCTCCTCCTCCTTTGCTGCACCCTGGGTTCTAGTGCTGGAAGCATCGGAGCACCCAGATGGCTGTGGGGCATCATCCTTCATCCAGGAGGCTCGAGGGGACAGGCAGCCCTGCAGTGCCACACAGTGGGCTGCTGGCACTGTGCTGGGGATTTCTCATCTGCTAGGAGCAGCTTCAAACCCCCCTGGTGTGCCCTGGGCATGCGGTGGGACCCCCTCCAGACAGAGCCAACTGCTGATGCTCAGGGGCTATTCAAATATCGTCCGACTCGAATGCAATCAAAAGCTGCCTTTAAAGTGATGCTTTTTGTGCAGCGCAGGGAATAGCTGGCAGGGCACGTCGCTTGTGGCAGAGTGTGATAGTCGCCTACAAAGGCTCGAGGTGTTTGTCAAAGGAGATTGGGAAGCCTCTGAAGCCAAGAGATGCTTTCAAGAGGAGAATGAGTGAGCACACGCTCGGGTCTGCACTCCATCGCTTGGAGATGAAAGGATGCGAGGTGAGGCTCTCGCACGCTCGGGTCTGCACCCCATCGCTCGGAGATGAAAGGATGCGAGGTGAGGCTCTGTCGCTGCGCTCCCCGCTGCAGCCTCAGCGTGCAGCAATTGCACACCCTTCCCCTGCCAAAACCTTCACGCTGGCTAAATTGAGATGGAAAATGTAAGAAAATATGGAATCTTTATATTTGCCTTCAAATCATCTGACTCCAGGAGCTCAGGTCTTCATGAGCACAGCCACCAGAGGCTCAAAATATCACCGCTGGCTTACTGGTGTCTCTGGATAAGAGAGAAATCGATTTACACACCATTTACTCTCTTGTCGCAGCACCTCCCAGTTATCTGCTGGCAGACAAACCTGCAGTCCCACCACGAGATCCAGCCAGAGGAGAGGCTTAAACTGAGAAACACTGATTCTAGGCGGGGGTGATGGAATAAGGCAGTTTTGCTGCTGGGACGCAAAGACAGGCTGGATCTCGCTGCCCGTGTGTGCTGCAGCGGGCGGGAACGTGCTGGGGCTGCCCAGGTCTGAGCTCTGTCTTTGCCAGTCCCTGCTTAGTTTGGTGCTGGTTCAGGGATTTGGATGAAGCATGCAGGGCTGAGCAGGATCAATTTGTGAGCATCCATTTCCTGGAAAAAAAAAAATATCCTGTAGCTGTGCAAATGTCTATCTGGAGGTTTTCCCAGAAATTCAGGAAGACTTGGAGGCTGCTTCAGCAGTATAAAATATTGACAATAATCCTAATCTGCTGAAGAAAAATCCAGGTTTTTTAATCCAGATCAGCTGGTTGTCTTAATGCAAAACCCCCCCATGCCTGTGCTTGCTGGGACCCAGCTGGTGGTCTGGCTTGGTCGAGGACTGGGGTCCCAGCTCCTGCTCCAGCATCCCCCAGGCTGGGCAGGCAGAGCACTGACCATGGACCTCCTTTCAATGCCGGCTGCCAGCAGCTAGATCTAGGCAAAGCGGCAAAACTCTTTTTGGATTGGAAAAAAACCTTTTTTTTTTTTTTTCCTCTTCTATGGCTGGACTTCTAATTCTCACATTGTGGGAGCAAATCTGGATCTTAACACTGCTTCAGGAGGATGCGGTCAGTTCAAGGCTGAGTTTCCCCAGTAAGCACAAGATTATTTTTGCACCAAGATAACCAGCTTGTGGTCTGGTCTCCTGCTAAAAGCCTCACGGAGATATCAAATGGGTGGTTTTTTTAGGGGTGAATTCAGGTGTGGGATGGATCCAGGCTTGGACAGCCTCAAAGATGGATTTATTTGAGGGGAAAAGGGAAAAAACTGCCTCTGGTCTCCTCATCCTTTGCGTGATTGCATTTTTTGAACAAATACAGTCACTCTTCCAGCCTCTTTGGTGAGTAGTTGCCTTCTCGGGGCTGCAATTTCTCCTGCATCGCTCTGTTCCCGACCTCCGGAGAGCTGTGCTCACCCAGAGCCCGCACGTCTCCTCGGAGCCCTCCACTTCTCCTCCTTTCTAAACAAACGTCAAGAAAAAACAGCGGAAGGGAGGTGGTGGTTCAGGAACATAAAGTCCCGCAAAGAAAATTATCTTCCTTTCAGTGGAGTTTTTTTGAGAGCTGCTGGTTGCACAGGCGGCTCTGTTGATTGCAGTTTCAGTCCCTGATTAGGCAGTAATGGAAGCATCAGAAATCATCAAGCTTCCTTCCTCTATTTGAGTTTGCCCTTCATCCCGTGGTTTCAGGCTAAGGAGAAAATGGTCATTTGGAAGAGGAAGGGGGGGAAAAAACACACACAATAATGTTTATCTCCCTTAAAGTCACAGCTCTTTATCTGCCGTTGCCATTTTACAGCTTGGCCATCTGAAAGGTCAATTAGCGACTGCCTTATACACCAGCAATAAAACCTTTCACGGGAAAACTTTTCCCCAGGATGAAAAGTACTTTTCTGTCCTTACAGAAAGAAGAAAGGCCAGGTGGTTCCTCAAACCAGGAATTCCCAGGTAAGAAGAGGACACAGGCTGTGCAGAAGCTTTTGGATGGGCTGTCAGAGCCCCCTTGGTGGGCGCTGTGCTGAGGATTGGCATCAGTGAGCAAAAAATGAGAGGTTTTTGGGGAGAAGAGTTGGGGGTGTGCAGCCTGGAGAAGAGAAGGCTCCGGGGAGACCTTCCAGTGCTGAAAGGGGGCTACAGGAGAGATGGGGGGGCTCTGGATCAGGGGTGGAGGGATAGGACGAGGGGGAATGGTTTTAAACTGAAAGAGGGGAGATGGAGATGAGATACTGGGGAGAAATGTTTCCCTGTGCGGGAGGCGAGGCAGTGGCCCAGGGTGCCCAGAGAAGCTGTGGATGCCCCATCCCTGGAGGGGTTCAAGGCCAGGCTGGATGAGGCTTTGGGCAACCTGGGCTGGTGGGAGGTGTCCCTGCCCATGGCAGGGGGTGGCACTGGATGGGCTTTGAGGTCCCTTCCCACCCAAACCATCCTGGGATTCTACAAAAAGCCAGCAGGTTGTTGGGCTGGGGATGTACTGACCTGGCTCCTGATCAGAAGCTGTGAACGGAGGAGGAAAACCCCTCTTCCAACAGGAGGTTTTGGTGGTGGAGGTGGACTTGCCCATCCTCTCCCTCTCACTGAGCTCATCCTCCCATATTTGGGATCACCTGGGGGGGGACTAAGCAGTTACACCAACTGCTTCAGGTTCATTCTCTCTCGGGGCAAAGGCGTGGTCTCTGTTTCCAAGCTTTATAATGTGTGTGCTCATCTGTATACCCACAAAGATCTATAGATGGTTGTGCAGATAAGGCTGATCAAAAACTCACATAGCTGCAATCCTCCTTTTTTAGAGCATCACAGATAATCAAAGCCTGGGATTTGGGGGTACGGGAGCTGCTGAGGGTCCTGCTGCCTGGGCGCCTCATTCCTGGGGGGAAGGCAAAGCTTTGGCCATCCTAACCTGCCTGGGATGCTGCTCCGGCTCTGCCTGTGCCCCGGGCGGCCGATGTGACTGCACCTCTCGCAAGGGCTAAACACTTTTCTTTTCTCTCTTTTTTTTTTTTTTTTTTTTTTTTTTAAACTCCAATCTGTTTGCACTTCTCCCCCCTCCCCATCGCCATCCCTTAGGCCTTCTGGGGAAAGAAAGAAACAGCCTCTCTGTTTTTAATCAACCTAATTAGTGTATCTTTAATACAATTAGAGGGAAATTTTACCGCTCCCCCCCTTCCCCGTGTATCAATTAAAGCCCCACAGTTGCAGGGTAGATTTCTAATCCATTTAGGACCGTCTCCCCGCAGCTTCGCATCTCCCTCCTCCTCCTCCTCCCGCCTGGCAGAGTGTTGCTTCCTCCTCCGTTTTCTTTAGGAGTCTGTTCAAACAGCACATTGTAAGGAG
>NW_010144400.1:4262-10994 GCF_000699245.1 Pterocles gutturalis
GAGCGGGGGGGCAAGGGGCTCGCACAAAGCTGGGGCTGCGGGGCTGCACGCTCCGGGTCGGGGGGGTCGTGCTGTTCATCCCTCCTTTCTTCTATTCTTCATCCCCTCTTCTGCATCTTGCTGTTTTTTTTTTTTTTCTTTTTTTTTCTTTTCCCCAGGTCTGGGGGTGTTTGGGTTGGTTGGGTGTTAAGTGTCTGTTTTGATGGCATAGAGGGGTTTATGCTTGGGGGCCCCCAGGTGGGTTTTTCTCCCCTCTGGGGGCCAGCGAAGGGTGGTGGTGGGTTGTGGTCCCGCTGCTACGGTCGCAGCTCCTGCCCCTGAGATGCTGCATGGGGAGCTGGGGGTCCCGCTGTGCCTGGCTGCCTCGCTTCACACTGCGATTCCCTGCAGAAAAAAACCTTGGGATTGCCTAAACCTGGAGAGAACAGCTCTGCCCCGTGCCAGCAACCTGCAGACTGCCCAGGCTCAGCACCAGCGGGCCCAATCCTGCCCTGCACACAGTGATGGCAGCTTGGGGAGCACGAGGTACCAGCTGGTAGAGAAGCACCTGAAATAGGAAAAGCGTTTTCTTGGGGTTTGGGGTATTTTCTTGTAGTAAAGCTGTAAGGCTGCTGGATCTGCAAAACCTGATTGAACACCACCAAGCACCCAGCCCAGAGACCTGTTTAATTAGTGTACGTTTGTTTGCAAATTGCAGGTTGAGGGTTCTGTCCTGGGATACCTGGAGTGTGGCATCTGGGGGGATCGAAGCTGGGAGGGAGCTGGCAAGGAAGAGGCAGGACCTGACCTTCTCCCCATCTTTTTGCATGCGAGTGTAAGAGCTGCCTTGCAGAGGTGCGGAGCAAAGCCGTGGGTGCTGTGGGGCTGGGTGCTTGGCCAGCATCCCAGCACAGGGTGATGCCCCGGGAACCGTACCCCAGCCGGCAATGGAGCTGTGCTCCGAAAAGTCCTGCCTGCAGCTCATAATCATCAGCACAAACACAATTAGTAGCTTTGCTGCTGCTTTTTGGAGGTAGCCAGGCAAGACTTCTCCTCTCTGCATCTCTCCCCGGCTGGCCCCCGACTACAAGGTCCTGCCTTTATGGATCACCGAGTCCTTGCACCTTCTTAATGAACCTGCATTTAATGCTTGACTTCTCCGTGTCGTGTTTAATTACAGCAGCTGTAACTTCCTTGTTGGTTGGCTTGAAATAATATCTAAGTGCTTCTGAGCTTTAGAGCCTTGTTATTCTTCTATAATTAGAGTTTTAAGGCTGGTGTGAGCCGTCTCTAGAAAATAGAGCAGGCATTCACCATGCACGCTTATTGCAAGGCTTCAGGTTTCCCAAAGAGGGGAAAGAGATGCTGTTATGGAAAATCCAGCTGGTTTAGGTGGAAGGAAAGGTGGGTGCAAGGCAGGCAGCCACGCTCTGCGGATTGATGGCAGTGGAGCATCTCACTGAGCATCCCAAAACTCGAATATCACCAAAGAATAGCTACCAAAAAGTTCCTCAGGGTGTATCTGACACATGAGTGTGGGCTTTCCTTTGCTTAAGGTTGAGTTGGCCTCTTTCATCTCTGAATATGCTGCTTTTCCCATGAGAAGGGCTGGGGTTTGGAGTATTTAGGGTCCTCATCACCTCTCCATGTCCCCTTTGCTTCCGTCCGTAGGTGGTGACCCTCCTGGGTGATGGGGACAGGGATGAGCACGGGCCAGCACAACTGATCTTAGAGACCTGAGGTGACACTGTGTCTCCCCGGGAGATGACGGGTAGCACAGCCGCCAACTTGCAGAACAAGTGGCTTTTTAGGACCTGCCAGCTCGGGAGAGAAGGGGGCTTTGAGAGGGGAGAGATCACCCCATTGATGTCACATCTGCACTGTCGGTGCAGGGGCTGCAAGTGTTCCGTCCTCTCAATCTCTCTCTCTATATTCTCTGCCTTTTAAAGAAAGGTTTTTATTCCAGCAAAAGTGCAGGGATTGATGTCTTTTTCTGAACTTCTCTTCGGGTACCTGTGTTGTCTGGGCAGCTGTGGTGGGAGCTCAAGAGTGCGGATGTGCAGCCCAGCTGGAGGGGTTCGTGCAGCCCATGGTGGGGGATTGAGCTGCAGTGCCCCCCCAGTTCTGTCCTTGCTCTGCCTGGGGGGGGACACAGGGACGGCTCCTGTCCGTGTGGGCACAGCGGGTTCCCAGGCAAGGGCATTGCAGAGCCAGAGCCACCGCTGCAGGCAAGGGGAGAAGAAGAGCAAAAACGCTTCTAGTTTTTATTAAACTCATGCACTTTTTGGATTCCCTACAGCTGGGGGGTCTCATTGCCCCAGACAAGGCAGAAAAAGCCCCAGCCTCTGATGGTGTTGAGCTGTTGCTGTGGGTACATGTGAGACATGAGCCCTGGGGCACCCCAGATCCCATGGTATGGGACAGAAACCTGGGACTAGGCTGGGCTGGAGGTGTCAGGGGGGCTCACAGGGGCAGCTGGGGACAGGACACCCCATGGGCCAAAATCCAGCAACTCCTCAGTGTGCTTGGGGTTATCCCCTCGTCCCTTTGGAAAGCAGTTCCTTAGGAGAACAAGGCAGCCTGCTGATCCATCCCTAAACTGGGATTAGTGGAAACAGGCAAGGACAAAGCACCCTGACCCATCAATTCACTCTGTAAACTCTTCCCTGAAGCATCTGCCATGGGCCACGTTTGGAGGTAAGATCCCAAATCCAGCAGAGCCCATGGCGTGGGACCCGGCACTCGTGGCCATGGAGAAACTCCTCTCCTCGCAGGATCCTCACCGTCCTGCTGGTGCCGAGCATCAGGAGGGCTTTTTCCAGCGAGAAGGGGATGGCGAGGAGTGACAGTCTCTGAATTGCAATTTGCAACGTTTACAGCCCAGTCAATCCTAATTCATTATTAGCTGTAATTGTTCCGAAGAAACTGTCCACTGTTATGTAAAATGCAGTCCCAGATGCTCCTAATGGTTCAGGCTCTCTGATTGCTGTAATTTGCAAAGCTTTTGCCTTTTTCTTTTTTTTTTTTCTCCCCCCTCCCTCTGTAGTTATGATGTGCCTTTTATGAGCCAGCGAGGAAGAAAGAGAGAAAAGCAGCCATTAGAGGAAAATAATAATAATGTTGTACCTGAAAGGCCATTAGCGAGGCTCGTATGAAAGTATGCATCTGGTGTGCTCCCAGCCTGGCCCGGATGCTCCCGGGCACCTGGACACCGCTTGGGGACACGTGGAGCCTGGGGACAGGGACACAGGGGGCCCAGGGATGGCTCTGCCTGCAGGGAGGAGGGCTCCAACTTGGGTGTGCAGCCCAAAGTGATGCTGTGCTAATCCCAGCATCAGGACATGAATAACCAGCACCCTCCACAATTAATTTTCACAATTAGAGGCAGGCTCTGGATGGATGAGAAATCAGCTGGGCTGGAGCAGCTTTTGGCTGGCAAATGGGATGGGGGGTGATTTTTGCTGGTGAGGGGGGTTTTGTCTCTTTTTTTTTTTTTTTTTGACGTGAAGGAAACATCCATTTCCCACTTCCATCCTCTGCCGGTGCTGTGCACAAAGGCAGAGCCGCGGGGGTGTCTCTCGCCAGGTACCCACGCTGTGCACTACGGGACATTTCAAAGCTCTCATTGCTGTTGCCTTTCGCCTCCACCTCTGCTTTCAGCTGAGGCGTTTCTTTTAGCCTGGCTGTGTTGATCCTATCACCAGGAGCTTCTCAAGTCCATAATATCAATCTAATTTGAGGAAGGCTTTGCTTGATGAGCTGGGTTTCAGCCCCTGCTGTGTGCAGAGGAAAGAAATGAAGGTAGGTTCAGTGTTTCCATCACACCCTGCCCAAGGCTGAGCTCCCATGGGTTGAGGCTTGGTCTTGGGCTGAGTTTCTCGATGCATTTTGCCTAGATGGACCGTGCTGGGTTTGTGATTGGGATCAGACAAAGAGGCACTTTTAGTGCTTTTTTGGGTTCTTTTAGGAAAAAAAAAAAAAACCACCCTCAAAAAACCCCAAACTCATTGTGAAAAAAGCTAGAGGATGTGAAAGCTGAGATTAAATACAGTGTCTCTTGTGTCCAGCAGATGCTACACCCGTAAATTATCTGGGAGTGAAATACTCCATGAATTGTGCTGGGCTCTCCCTCTTTCCAAGGCCAGGCTGGGGGGGGAGCAGCAAGATGGGGGAGCAAAGGGCAGGAGGAGCGAGCCCGGGAGGTGGGGAGGGAGGTGGTGGGAGGGAGGGCTGCCCTTTCACCTCTGCTCTCCCACTTTTCCTCCAAAAATATCTGCGGTGCGACCCAGCCTTGCTGCTTCCCACCAGCCAGCCCTGCCCTGGCCCCCTCCCCAGGACCCGCTCCCCCAAGACAGGCTTTGTCTGGGGAAGATTGAGAGGGCTGCTGGAGCGGGGCGGCCGCCCTGCCCTTCGCCTCCAAGGAGGGTGGTCCTCCGGGGTCATTGCCGGGAGCACGCAGGGCAGCGTGCAGGGGTATTGTCTGCTCAGGAGCCTCGGGACGGGTTTTTAACTGAGGAGAAAAGGCACAGAGCACCCATCCCATCCCTTGCGTTTCCCAGCACCCATCCCAACACCTTGCACTTTGCAGCACCCATCCCAGCCCCTTGCATTTCCTGGCACCCATCCCATCCTATCCTTTGCATTTCGCAGCACCCATCCCATCCTTTGCATTCCCCAGCACCCATCCCAGCCCCTCACACCCTGTCCTGGTGCTGCAGGTTTCCTGGTGCTGGGAATAGAGGGGATAACTCTTATCCATAGGAAGGGTTTAATACAGGTTAACTCAGGGGCTGTGTGTCCAGCTCTGGTGATTAGCAACACACACGGGCTTGGAAGTGTCAATTAGGCTCTTGAGCCATTATTTACTCATTAACGCAAGGTCTCTAATTACCCTGACCTGGTGCTATGGGGGTGCTGATGTACACAAGTACATCCTCCAAAATGAAGTTAGGGCTCAATATTGAGTGAAAATGCCTTTTCCACAGCCAAGCCCATCTCACTTGGGGATTTACAGCAGCATCCCACTCTCCATCCCTGCGGAGCGATGGGGAGGAGGGAGCGCCTGGCCGGGCTGCCCAGGTGTCTCGCACGCTGCTGGAGCAGCCGGGGGGGCTGTGATTGCTTTATTGCCTCCGTGTCTGTGGCTGCCCCCGCTCCTGCGGGATGTGGTAGTGCCGGTCGTGGCATGAGCAGACTTGCCGGTCCTGGCAGGAGCGGGGACGGATGTGGTGAGAGCAGGCAGACAGCTCAGGCAGGGCTGCACGGGGAGATGGGGCTGCAGAGCTTTGCTTTGCAATCCACTAAAATTATTATTTTTGGGGGTGAGGTGAAACACTCTGAACTCCCCAAATCAGAGCTAGAAAACGGATACCACCATTGTGAACACAATGGTCGCGTAAGAACTAAAGCTGCCTCTCTTGTTTGATTTCCACCCCCCCCCCCATCTCAATTAACTCTCTTTATTATTTCATCACGGAAATTGTTTGTGCCTTTAACGAACAGGAGGAACATTTGCAAATGCCTTTTTGTCTGAAGGCAAAGCTGCTTGGTGGTACTGAACTTCAAGGGATCGTTCTCTGTTTCCGCTCCTCTCCCTTTCTCTGCTGAGGCAGAACGTAGCGTAACTTAAAAGTCAGTGATTCAGACTGCAATTATAACCTAAAAGCACAAATAAAAGATAAGCTGGCATCCTACTGTTCCCCATTTGCATCTGTGTCACATGGGATGAAGGGAAAAATAAAATCTGCTTTTATAAATTGTTGAGCCAGAGAATCTCGTCCAGCAGAAAGAAGAAAACAGAAAATAAACAGATCCCCTGAGGCACCGGCTGTTTGAGTTCCAAACGACAACTCCCTTGGAAGAGGGTACCACGAGAGGGACAAGGAGCTGGCACCCTGGCCACACGTGGAACCGTACCATCATCCTGACACCGGTAAAACACCACCTTGGGCTCTTTTTTGCACGCCCCACAAACACCATGCACCTCAATGGGGGGGTTCCCATGGCTCCCCCAATTCCTGCCACGATTTCCAAGGGCGAGAAGGGGCCATGGGGCTGCTGTGGTTTGTCCATGCCCCATCACACAACCATCCCACGCAGCTCCTCGGGGCCAGTGCCTCTAACGTTATCCTCTGTTTCGGGGAGCAGTGGCTCGTTTTAGCATCGGCAGAGATTTCTAGTGCTGCTGTCGTGGTAGATTGAAAAATCACCTCCCAGGGTGTTTCAGGTTTCTCCGTTTGCAGAGGTGGTTGGGAACTCACCGGGGCCCTGTAAACCCTTCTTGCTGAAAATAAACTGGGTTTTGAGACAATGGGCTTTTTTATTTTCTCCACAGTGTGATGGCTTTCTAACAGGAAAAAAAAAAATCCAAGAAGGAGGCAGAAGGAGGAGGAAGAGGGATTTGGCCAAGATACTGAAGCAAATCGAAGGTATCCTATTTGGGAGCGGAGGGGCTGTGCTTTGCGTCTCTGGGGCTGGAGGGGAACCAAAGCGCTGCAACCAAGTCCCAGCTGCAAGTCTTCCAGCCTGGGAGCAAATCGTCTCCCAGCCAGTCTGGGCTGGACACGAGGAGCCACTTCAATACAGAAAATGCTTTAGCTTGATTTCCCAAGCTTGGCTCTGTTCTTTGTCACCTCCTGTTTCCCCAAAGATCTACCCTGATGCTTTATAAAAGCAGGTTTTATTTTTCCCTGCCCCTATCCGAGACCCTTCAGACCATGGCTGTGGGATGGGCAGCGCTTGGGGTCTTTCCCT
>NW_010144400.1:11025-11290 GCF_000699245.1 Pterocles gutturalis
GCTTTATTTGGAGTTTCCATGTGCTCAAGGCCCACAGTGTGGCCGGAGGGGCTCCTGCCAGCCTGGCTTCCCCGGGAAGCGGAGCAGCTGTGCCGGGGATGCTCTGAACAAAGTCCCTCTCCCGGTGCCTGCCATTTGCATACAGATGCGGAGGAAATCCTGGCGGGTCCTGGGATCGAGGGGGAAGGGGACCACTGGTGTGGGCAAAGAGGTGAGGCTGGCCAATGTGCGGCCCCCCCAAATCTCCACCTTGGCGTGGCAGGCT
>NW_010144400.1:11305-15293 GCF_000699245.1 Pterocles gutturalis
GTCCCCACGGCCACCCGAGACCACGGGATCAGGAGCAGCCTCCAGCCCAATGAGCCCAGGGGTGCAGAGTGTTCCCCATCCTGCCCTGGCTGTCCAGCCTTTGTCCCTTTCCTGCCACTGCTCTTGCTCCTCCTCACCCCTTCTTCATCACCCTGTTCTCATGCTTTTCCCCTCTGGCTGTCTTTTGTTTAAGAGCCTGGGAAATACTTTAAAATGACGTTTAGATCCTGCTCATCTGCTGTCCAACAGCTCTGGGTGCTCTGCACTGTCTCACCCAGGGCACAACCCAACCCCCCGACTGTGCAAATGGTGTAAAACCCTGTCCCCACCACCCCCGCACCTCGAGTCCCCGTCCCACGCTGGAGGCAGGCGTTCACCACGAGCAGTGGATTTTGAAGGCTCCATCAAACCCTCCACCAACAAGAGGGGAAAAACTACAGCCTGTGATCCCCTCACCCCCACGCAGCGGAGAAACTCCAACCGGAGGCTGCCGCGGTCCGTAAACAGTCTGTCTGCTTTATTTTCAAGAAAAGTTATCCATCAGGTCTGTTTGAATAGCAAACAAACGCACGGAAGCTGTGAGCGGCCGTGGAGGGTCCTTGGGCAGAAGGGGAGGATGAATTTATCAAACCTGCTGTTTGTACAGCTGGATCCCCGAGCGTTTTGCAGCATCAAGAAGGCTGAAGTTGCAGATGAACGAAACACTGAGTTCATCCGCGGCTGTTGAAGGCTCTGCGTTGTCTTTGCTGCTGGACCCCAAACCCCACCTGACATGAGGCTGCCCATGGAGGGACTGGCAACAGAGGGATGCGTGGCAACGTGAGGCACCACACATCGACTTCCCAAGTTTTACAAAGGGCTGGGAGAGGTAAAACACCCGAACCATAAACATTTCATCTCAACGAGGAGCTCAGCAAGCCCCTCTGCTCCCAACGTGCAATTAGGGAGAACAAAAACTCCACACTGGGGAGGCGCTGGGAATGAGACGGCTTCCTCGCCGTCCTTGTAGCTCCTGTTATCAAATACCGTCCGTGGCATCCCAAATGCCTGACCTCGGCAAACGGCAAATTGAGGCTGTTTGTCACGTGGCTCCTGAAGAGGTGCTTGCCTGGTGAATGGCCTTGGCATACATTAAGTGAATAAACCGCCCCATTGTGCGGCTCCTTCAGCCGCTCTGCTCAGTTGACCCATTCAATAACTGTTTGTTTGCACAGATTTCCCTGCACAAGTGCAACACGCTGAACCCTGGATCTGAGCAGATGTGTTTGGAGGAGGCCCCCTCTCTTCGCTTCCTCCCCATCAAGGTGTATTGTTGTGTCTTTTGAGAGCTCCAGCTCTCGCCAGCGTGACTCATTCAGGCAAAATTTCTGTGTTGTTTTCAGGGACCCTTGAGGGTTTCCAGGAGTGATTTACCTCTTCCATGGCCATCTTTTGAGCCTCAAACTAACCCAAAACTTCCTCCTCCTCTCCTTATGTTTTATCACAGCATAACTGTGCGTGAGAAAACAGGGAACGTGATGGGGCACAGGGAAGGTGTGCAACTGCTGTTTCAAGCCAGAATTGAATCAGAGCAATCTTTTACCCTACTATTCAATAGTCTCAGCCTCTCTCCTGGCGTTCATGGCTGTGATACACGTGTCAGCATCTCCTGTCCGAGGCTGCTTGGCCCGGGAGGAGGTGCCTTGCAGTCCCCAGGGGCTCTGTCTGTCGCAGCCTTCCTTCGGCTCCACCAGGCAGCACATCCCAGCCCTTCCCACCAACCTGGGACTCTGCTGGACTTAGCGACAGCCCCAAACTGTACTTCTGGGATGCAGGGAGGCAAAACTGTCCCTGCAGCTTCAACTTATAATTGACATAAAGAGAAATGATGTTAAACCCTCTGGTTAAACCCTTTTGCAAGTGCCTTTGTTTCCAGAATCCCTTTTTTTTTTTTTTTTTTTCTCTCCCCAGAATCTGGAGGATGTTCACAAAGCTAGCACTTCTCCATTTGAAACCTGTTGGTACTTTGGCCCCTACATTGTCTGATATCCACCTCCCACTGCGTGTGGCTCATGTCTCTGAAGCAGCAAAGTGCTGGGTAAATGTCACGAGTTCAGGCTGATCGGGCACAATCTCACCTTGATGCAGAGACCCAATGGCTCCAAGATTCCCCTATTCAGGGATAGGGAGGTGATTGTCCCTCTCTACTCGGCTCTTGTGAGGCCCCATCTGGAGTACTGTGTCCAGGTGTGGAGCCCTCAGTACAAGAAAGACATAGAGATTTTGGAGAGGGTCCAGAGGAGGGCCACGAAGACGATCAGGGGGCTGGAGCACCTCCCCTATGAGGACAGGCTGAGGGAGTTAGGCTTGTTCAGCCTGGGGAAGAGAAGGCTGCGGGGTGACCTCATTGCAGCCTTTCAATACCTGAAGGGAATCTACACCCAGGAGGGGAGTAAACTCTTTGAAAGGGCCGACAATAGCAGGACTAGGGGAAATGGATACAAGTTGAAGGAGGGAAGATTTAGGTTGGATGTTAGGGGGAAGTTCTTTACTAGGAGAGTGGTTAGGCCCTGGAACAGGCTGCCCAGGGAGGTTGTGGATGCCCCGTCCTTGGAGGTGTTCAAGGCCAGGTTGGACGGGGCCCTGGGCAACCTGATCTAGTAAATGTGTATGTTTGGTGGCCCTGCCAGGCAGGGGGGTTGGAACTACATGATCCTTGAGGTCCCTTCCAACCCGGGTCATTCTATGATTCTATGATTCATGGAAAAATAGTGTCCAGCAGTAAAAGTGAAGGGTTATCCCCATGTGTTCTAAAAACATGGGTAACTTCAGGTATTAAGGGCACATCCCTCAAAACAAAGAAACAGTGGCAAGCTCTGGAATGGGTGATGCTGTCCCTGGAATCAAAGTCAGCTTGAGGTTAGCTAAAAATACAGCAGGGATGTTCTGCGGGACTGTGGATGCCAAGAGCCGATAAGCTATTAAAGGTTCTAGAGATTTAAAATCTTTTTTTCCCATTGATGTATCACATGAATCACAAATACCCTCAAACAAGCCATTTGTGCGTCTCCCTCCAGACGGAGCTGACAGGGGGATAAACCCAACGCATGCAAATATTATTTCAGGGCAGGCTGAGACTGGATGGGGTGAAAGAGAAAAGTTAAACACAGGAGCATATTTATTTCTGCATAATTTTGTCAGCTTGCTGCTGGCAGCGAGAGACAGAACTTCAGAGGAGCCTGACCTCGGGATTATCCCAGGGAAGACATGTGCTCGCTGTTTTGAAGTCACCATCTGTGATGGAGATTTCGGGGAGCGCAGACGCGTGGCAGGGAGACGCCTGCATCAGCCCAGCCCCAAGAAGAACCGTCAGGACCCTCAATTCCTGAGCATCCTCCCAGCCCTGCCAGTGCATTTATCACCCCAATGAGTTTCTGCTCGACGGGGAGCCTCTTCAGCTTTTCTGTTTCTTCCCCCCAAAGCCTCCAGCCCAGCTCTGGGGGACGTTTCCCCCCTCCTTGCAATCAGCCCCGGCGGGTTCATTTGCTTTTGTCTCCCATTAATTGCTTGCTACTTTTCACAGCCTGCTCCTCCCCCTTTTAAAGATAAATTTTCAAGCCCGAGCGGGGTGGAGAATAGCTGAGCCCTCTGTTATTTTTTGACGTTCGCCCCGGTGACAGCTGGACCTTGCGAGGCTGGGGCCATCCGCACACAAAGCCTATTAGCTGTGCCCACTCACTTAATGAGCCCTGAAGTCTGGAAGGAAAATTTCCTCCCCGAAGTGTGGCAGAGCCCTTTGTCATTGTAAACAGGAGCTGCTGCTCGCCGAGCCCTGCCTTGCCTTTCTCCTGCCTGCCACCGTGCCTTTGCTATTTACTCAGGAAACAAAAGCGGAGCCGTGTCAGCTTGCGGGGAAGAAAATGCATCCAGCTCCTGGGGTTCACACGGACGCACGCCTCTGCCACCCACCTTCCTTGGCCAAGGTTCCCCGGCGGCACCGACCCCAAAG
>NW_010144400.1:15324-19576 GCF_000699245.1 Pterocles gutturalis
CGTGGGCTGTGGGATGGGAGGGAGGGATGCACCTGGGATGTGCAGATCCATAGGAATCACTTATAGGAACTGGCTGTACAGGTCAGAACAGCAGTGGGAAGATGAAAATTCCTCCAACATCCTTTAGCAAACCATAGTGGTGTGGGGCTCCAGAAGTTCCTGCATTAGCTACAAAGTAAGTTTTGAGGGATATTTTCTTCTGTAATCTTTTCTAGTAATTTTTTTGAATTTGCATCATTTTTTTTTTTTTTCTCATGCAAGGAGCTTCCTTCCCAGCTCCACAAATAATTTGCGAAGGAGTGTTTCCTTCTGCCTCTTTTGACCTTGCAGCCTGCCTGGGTTTGCTGCGTTGTGACCACCAACATGTCCCATTTTCTGCCCATTTACAACGGGAGTCACGACCCAACAGAATAAACCCGTAAGTGCCTATAAAGCATTTCAGAAGTGGAAAATTGCTTGGTGTGTCTGGTAGCACGTTTATTGAAACTACTAACAATATGTAAGCAAAGAGCAAGGAAAAAAAACCCAACTGCTTTCCCTGAGCAAGACCACCTTGCGCATGGTCCTTCCTTGGACAGAGAGCTTGAGAGCTGGACCTCCGAGGATGTCCTCGTGCCATTGCTTTCCTGGGCTGCCCCTGCCTAAAACTTCCAAGAGGTTTCAGAAAAGCAGCTCCCAGCCTGCAATGTCTCTGCATCTGCTGCCACCCCTTCCCCTGCTTTTTTTTTTTTTTTTGTTCCTTCTTCTCCAGGGATTTGCTTGCTCGTTTTTAAATATTTGCGTATTTCTGTGCTTTCTTTCTGTTGGCAACCAAGGCTGTTTGGTAAAAGCTGGGACATTCTTTAAATGTAAGTCAGGCAAAAAATTACCTTTTTTGTGTGCTTTGTAATTACCACAGCGAAACGATTCCTTTCTTCCTTCCATAGTCAGTAATTTATTTTTTAACAGGAAAAAAAAAAAACAAACCATGTTACTTGAAGAGTGCCGGGTTAATGCTATTCTTGCTTTCCCCGTGAAGTTAAGCTGGCTTCGTGACTGAAGTGTTTGTCTTCAATTTATAAAATTGCTTGTGGGTATGTCCCACTTTGTGAAGACACAAGAGGCATTCACAAGGGAGAAAATCTCACGTTCCAAATTGGTTGTTTAGTAACAAAGGGAGGGAAAAGACCAATCTTCATCCTGTGTTTTAAACTTGCCTTTGCCAGTGTTTCTAAAGTGGCTTTTCCCTGTTTGCTTCATACATCCTAGGGCGTAAGACCGACTGTCTCAGGAAATACATAGTGCTCTGTGATCTCCAGTCTCAGCATCTACTGCCTGCTCCTCCGGTTCCCCGCGCTGGTGCCAACCCACGAGCACCAGGACTCCTGCGCCCACCTTGTGTCAGCCTTCTCCTGAGCAATGTTTCATTGAGAGATGATGGAGAGAGACACAGAATAAATAATGATGTGAAGTCACCAAGTCCTTCCCTTTCCACAAGCCATGATTGCCCTTTTGGACCATTTGAATTTCAGCCCCTTCTGGTGACCAGGAAAGAATTTCTACTCTCACATGACTTTTCACGAACTCCTCAGACTGCAGCAGTTTTGGTGGAGCTCCTTACCGATCATCCCAACTCCTCCTCACCTGGGCCAAGACCAGCTGTTTGCAGCAGCTTAGTCTGTCTGATGGGCAGTCAGATCTTGAGAGACAACGATGACTTGGTAAGCCAACTCCCCTGGTTTAATGAGTGTCCAGTTGGGGGGGCCTGCATACTTTGGGGGTTGGATTTTGCCATAGAGAGGTCTGCAGAAGCCCCTCTTCCCTCTGGGGTCAGCTTCTCCCCGCAGGCTCTGTGCAAGGGGATCAGGACAGAGTAAAGGAGCCACAGAGGTCGGGGAGGAGGTTGTGCTACAAATCAAGGTGGGGGCCAGGAGCCTTCCTCCATTGCTGTGGCCTCTTCATCTCAATGTCCTTCTAATATCTGCTAATCGGCTTTTCATTTGTAGGCTCCGTTTTAATTCACCGGTGTTCATACCTCCAACATTAAGTTGGCAAGCTCGTGCCTGCGTAAAAGCTGTAAGTCAGGACCGGGCAAATGGCTGCAGGAGTGCCTGCGAGCTTGGCGTGTGTCAAGGGGATTTGCATTTTGAAGACAGAGCTAATCCCTTTTCTATGGTCCGCACTCGTAGGCAGCTGCCCCAGAAGCATTTTGCCTGTCCTCTTCTCCACCCTCTCTATTGACGGGGATTTCAGAACAAAGAGGGTGGTGGGTCAGGGGTGGGAGCACCAACCGGGCACACAGGAGACCTGGCTCCAGCCCTCTGCTCTCACACAGCCTCCCGAGGTCATCCTGGACAAGTCTCAGAGACTGTGGGCACCAGAGCAGGCTGACGCACACCAACACTCAGCCCACCCACGCCAACACCCAGCCCGGCCATGGAGCTGGCCACCAGCCCAGCTCTGGCTCCGGTGGCCAGCCCAGGTCAGGAGAGCTGCTGGGGAGCACGGCTAGAAATGAGTAAACGCATAACCACCTTACCAGCAATTCCAACCAAACTTCTAAAATTTGAATTGCATCTACTGAGTATTGTTGGGGCTGTATTTTGAGAGCTCTGTGAAAATCTGAGCATGTGTTTCTGCTCCTCTGGCCTGCAGAGCCTTCTAAACAGCTGATACTGAGCGAGAGTTAGTTTTTGTATCATCTTGACTTAGAGATGCACATACTGTAGAAGTTGCTCTGAGGCCAGCAGCTGACAGGGGAGATGTCCAGTGTCCCTCAGTGAGGCCAGGACTTTCAAAGCCAACTGCAGGATGCAGATACTCAGCACTCACGGAAATGAATAGGAATGGTAAATCTATCCAGTTGGCTTTGCCAAGTGAACAAAATTCTTGTGAACATCCCTTTTGTCACTGTTTCATTAAGAGTATTAACCTCAAGAACAAGAAGGTGGGAGAACTGAATGCCAAGAAATGTGGCTGGATTTGACTTTTGTGTTTCATTTACAGAGGCCAGTATAATCTTTCTTCAATCCAGGCAATGATTTGCACAAACCCTGTGCAGTGACTGCCTTTTATGTAATTGTGATGAGGCACTTGGAAGCCAGAGAGAAGTTTTTAGACCATTTCCAACCCCTTCTGCGTGACTCTGCAGTTACCTGCCGAGATGCCATAAGACTCAAAGAGGCCAGGCTCCCTAATCACTTCTCGTGGAAGAAGGAAAACCTGCAGCCTCAATTTCTGGTCCGTAAGTGCTTCCCTTTCCAACAAATCAACATTTTCCAATGATGAGGGGAAAATATTTCCCTTAGAAAGTCACCCACCAACTGTACAGATAGAGACCACACCAAGCCCATCACTAGGTCGTGGGAGTATCTGCAGGTGTTTAGTCTCTGACCTCTCCTCTTGGAGCGGGGAGACTTGCACCAAAGCAAGCAGTCCTCACCTCCCTGTCCATCCTGGGGAAAAAAGTCAAATGTAACAATCTTTGGTGTGATTATTGCATATCACAAGGTCAGCTGGGCAGGTGGATGCTGTCAGAGCAAGGAAAGAACCCAGCACAGCACAGGCAGGTGGGCTTTTGTTGGCCATGGAGGAATGCAGATTCCCCTAAAGCAGGGGAGAAAATAGAGTTGGGTTGCATTTGAAATAAGCCTTGTGCAAAAATTTGCATAATAACATGTAAAAAAATGTGATGTGAAACTAAATATAGTGCAGTGCTATTTTACCAACCTCTGGTTAATCAAAGTTAACTGCCTTATAATATAACATGTGTTGTCTCACTGCCTATCGTATTTCCATTCTTCCAAACCATGGGCATGTTTCTGAAAGGTGACTCCACAAAGAAGTACAGCGGAAAAAAATCCCACCTGTGCTACACCTTGAATCACCAGCAAAATTGCTCTTATACTGATAAAAGAGTTTTAATTCTTTAAGTCTCACTATGTCTTTTGAATCAAACTTGGGTGGAAGGGCTAGCAGGAGGAAACACCCATTTCCGACGCTCTGGGAAAAGCCAGATTTGTCTGTCATGCCTGGAACAGATATATAAATATTTATTTGAATCAAACCTTACAATTTTCTGTAGAAAGAAAGAAAGTTTTCAGATAAAGCCTTTTAGCCTGCTCTGTTTAATCTGCAATGTCTTGAGTTCTCTCGCTCTGGGTTGTCTCTCTGTCTCTGGGTTGCCCCTTACTCTGGGTCATCTCCCTCTCTCCTGGGGTTGTCTCGCTCTCTCAATCAGCTTTTGGTCTCTTGAACCCTCAAGATCTTATCT
>NW_010144401.1:0-243 GCF_000699245.1 Pterocles gutturalis
TGGGTGACGGCACAAATAACATGGTTCTGATGCTGGTGGTGCAGCTGCCCGGGCTTTTTCTGTGCCAAAAATAAGGGAGCTGCTCCCTTCTCCAGCTTGTCATCTCCGGTTCGGTGCTGGCAGCAGCTTTGCCACCAAGCTCCGGCTTTCCCAGGGCAGCACCGGGGCCAGGGTGTTTTTTTTTCCGTGGCTCCCACTGTGCCTGGCAGCTCCCGGGAGCCGTAACCCCCTGCCCTGCCCCTG
>NW_010144401.1:346-3216 GCF_000699245.1 Pterocles gutturalis
GGCCCCCTCCCTCCCCTTGCCCCAGCCCCTCGGCGGAGCCTCGGCGGCTCTTGCCGGTGTCTCCGGTGCCGCGGTTCCTTTGCTGCCCAGTGGTCCTTGCGGATGCGTTCGTGGCTGGGAAGGAAGGAGCAGCGCCGGGATCTGCCGGCTGGCTCCCTGGAAATCCCTCCTGGGAGCCGGAGCCGAGGGCTGGGAGCGCAGGGACAGGGAGCGGTGCTGGGCCTCCCCAGGGACACCGACGGCGTAGGATGTGACTTTCCCTTCTTGACATCTCGAGGGCAGCAGCAACATGGCGGGGCCGATGCTGTCAGACGTCCCTTCTCTGTGTGGCACCGTGATTTTTGGTCTCTGGTCCCAAACTCCTGTTGTCCATCCGAGGGAGGGATGCAGGCTGCCCCAAGGGATGGGTTTCCATCCCTTCTCCGAGGATTCCTCCTTTCCTTGGCTTGACACCCATTTCCTGGCTTCTCCCATTGCTTTGGGCTGTTCTTGGTGCCTTCATCCTTCTACTGAACCCAACCAGCCTTGGAGGAACCCGGGGGATCCCCCAGCTCAGCCGAGCTCCCCCGGGATGTCCGGCTTGCCGTCATCGTCCCTTGTTTCCGCAGTGGTCCCTGCCTGCAGCTCAGAGCCCCGGGATCATGCCCAGCTGGCCGGGATCGCTGTGCCAGGCTTGAATTCCAGGCTATTGGGATGAGCCCGGTGCGGCTCCACGGCGTCTGCCGGATCGCTGGCAGGGTCCACGTGGCGAGAGGATCTCGTAGCATCTCTTTGTCGAGCAGGGTTTGCACTCAACGAGCATCAAAGATTAATGAGGAACAAAGCCATGAGCTCGGTGGTGTCTCGTCTCCACTAAATTACGGTTACAAGCGTCGTCGTAGCTCATCCGTGGTGGTGTGTAACCGAACCGATTGCTGGCGCGGATGGGACGTGGAGCGAAATGCAATTGCTGGGGCGTACGGCCTCGGCGTCAGCTCAGTCTTGGCAGAGGAGAGGTGGATGGAAGGAGGAACGGGAGCGGCGGCTGGGGGCACCGGAGTTCCCCCATCAATATTTAATGGGGGCTGTAAGAGCTGCTGGGGAGGAGGCAGATGAAGCCGGCGTGTTCCTGCAGCCTGGTTTCTGCCCGCCGGGCAGGATGCTTTTCCGACCGTAAAAACGATGAGCTGGCACATCTCCGCACCGCTCCGCTCTCCCTGCCCCCTTGGTCTTTCCACGCTGGGAAAGGAATTGTTTGGGATTTGATTCAGGGCTCCAGATTGCTGAGATCAGCGCAGGATGCTGGATCCTGGCATGGGGCTTTTGGGGGGGCTTCGGGCTGATCCAGAGCCCTGGTAAAATACTGCAGGAGGGTTTCCCCCATCCTGGCTGGAAGCAAACGTACAAACATGTGATGGCACCGCCGGAGCTTGGCTCCCGCGGGGTGTCGGGGCCAGGTCCGAGGTTTGATCTGGGCGGGATGGATTTGTGAGCTGGCGTGGCTGGGTTCCGTACGGATCACAGCCTCTGGCATCCCAGGGAATTGCTCGTGCCTTTGAGAGCAACAGCTTAGCAGCAAAAAGAAAAGAAAAAAGAAAAAACCCCATGGCAGTAAAACAAGCATCAGCGGAGGAGCAGAGCCGATGGAGCCGGGGCCGACCGGGTTTGGGGCGATGGGCAGGAGCTTGGTGGCAATTCTGGAGCAGCTCCTCTGCGAGGCAACGGCTCCGTGACCACAGGCGATTGCTAACTGCAGGCAGCGTGTCACCGGGAGGAGGAGGATGCAGCCGGGAGGAAGATGCGACTGCAGACCATATGCTCTGCGAGTAGCGGCGGCACTGAAGTGCTTGCTCTTATTGATGCCGTGTGAGTAAGAAGCCCCGCAGATTAGGCTGTGCTCAAATTCTTCCCAAACAACTTCCATTTAAGCGCCGCAATTCTCCTGACCCAGCAGAAGTGCCGGGTGCTTTGGCACCGATGCTCTGAGGAGGATCCAGGCACCTGCCAGCTCACATTTAGGAGGACGATGCTCCAGCTTCACGCTCCCCGAGAGCTGCTCTGCTCCGAGAGGCTTCGGCACCTCCAGCGCTAGAGCAGGACTGGGCAGAGCTGGTGTCCTCCACGCACGGCTGGGGAGACGGGGTCTGTCACCGTGCTAAAGCGATGATGATGCTCGGTCTACCAAAACCGTTGATGGGAAGATGAAGCTTTGACCTTTTGATCTCATCAGGAAGTTGCTCGAGTCCTCTATTGATGGTTAAATTGCAGTAAATTAGAGAGGAGCTCTGCAGTCCTGCCACGGTGCTGAACCGGCCAATTAGCGTCCTGCCTAGCAACAGCACCCTTGTGCCTCGGGAAACTTAACCCCCTGATTTTAGGTATATGATGAACCTGCCTCTGCAAAAAGCTTAATTCTTTATTTTTTTTTTTTTTTCCCCAGAGGCTTTAGGAGCCTCTTTGCTCCATCTGGGAAGCAGCCGGAGCCGGCAGCGGGGAGCTACAGCATCCTGAAAGGAGGCTGAGCTCGGTACCCAGCACGGCTGCAGAGCCCCGCACCCTGACATCACCCCAGCATCACCCCGGCATCACTCCGGCGTCGCCCCAGATCCTGCCCAGGGATGAGCGAGGTCGTCCCTTGGTGCCTCGGGGTGACTGGGAGGATGCTGGGGGGCTCGGGTGGGGACACCTTGGCTCCAGAGCACTGCCACCAAGCTGGCATCACCCATGCTGGGTTGCTCCGCTGGCTGATGGGGTACAACACCCCCCCAGCTCCCCCAGGGTGTTGAAGGGACACCAGCAGCCCCACGGACCCGCTGCGGTGTGGGGCTGGAGCCAGGAGGGGGAACCTCCCGTGCTGGGAGCCGACCCAAGCTCACATCCTCATCCCGCTG
>NW_010144402.1:0-1185 GCF_000699245.1 Pterocles gutturalis
GGAATAACCCCCCCGTTCCCCCCTTCGCGGGCCCAGCCCCCCTCAGCCACCTGGGGAGACCCAAATCGGTCCGGATTTGCCTTTTTTCCCCTTTTTTCATACCTCACGTCGCGCTCGCTGGGTTTGTGTCCCCTCCAGGTGCTTCGTGGCGCTCTTCCCGCCCCTTTTTTCTTCAGAAAACCCCCAAACCCCTCACCCGGCCCCCGCGGGGGGGTAACGCACACTGAGCCTCCACCCCACCCTTCACACTTACCCCCTCACAGCGCCCAGCCTATCAGCGACGCCTCCTCCACTGTTCCGCGCCTCTGATTGGCTAGTATCTCCTAGCGTCACTCCTCTCCGCCTTTGACAGGCAGCAGCTGGGGAGACAGGGGAAAGGGGGCGGTGACTGCTTCCTTCTCCGCCTTCCGATTGGCTGGCGCTGCGGGTTCTCTACCTATAAAGACGTTGCCCGGGAGGGCGTGGGGTTAACTTGGCTCCTCCCCCTCAACTCGTCTTCGCGCTTCTGCTGAGGTGAGAGAAAAGGGCGGGAAGGGCAGTGTCGTTGCTCCTTGAGGCGATTTCTTCGCCTCTCCCTATTCCTGAGGGGAAAAAGGGGGTGCCATGAGGTAAACTGGCCCTCTTCCACCCTGCCTGCTGAGGAGAGACTGAGCCCTGGTGTAATGAGGTGAAAACAACCCTGTAAATCATTTTATTTTCCTTTTTTCCTTGATATGTGAGGGAACAGTGTGGTAATGTGCCTCAGATGCATTGTGGTGAGGGAAGAAGGGGTTTAGAGGAACACGGAGGGAGGATTTCAAGCTCTGAGGGCTCTACTATCCCTGTAGAGCCTTTTAAACTTGCCTTGGGATCAAAGGACAGGAAGCAAGTGCAGCCCTTGAAGTGTTCTTTTATTTACTTTTTGTTTTATTTGCTTTTGGGGTGGCTGGTTTGTTTTTTGAGGGGGGGAGCAGGGGCTTTTAGGGGGTTAAAGGGTTTGATTTGGGGGTGTTTGGCCAGTCTGTGATGCTTGAGGGCAGGTGGTCTGCTTTTTGGTGTCTTTGGACTGGTTTTGGGGGAGTCTTGGGGCTTTTGGGGGCACTCTGAGTTTTTTTTGCAGGGGACTAAGGGCTCACTCTGGTTTTGGGGGGGCTTTGGGCCATTCTCCCACCACTCCTCTCTCCCTCAGGCCAGCCCCCACCCACC
>NW_010144402.1:1323-1593 GCF_000699245.1 Pterocles gutturalis
GCACCGTGAGGAGCGAGAAGCCTTCTTCAGCCTGCTAGGTGAGGAACTGGCCCCCAAACCCCAGAAATCCTGTAAAAAAGCAGGAAAAACAAACTCTCTGTGGGATTAAAAACCCCAAAACTGGGAGTTTTTCCTCCCCAAAATTATTTTTACTTATTTTTTTTTTTCTTTTTCAAGAAGACGACGTGGTGCGGGAGTTCCTGTCGACGGACATCTGCTGCAGGATTTCTGATAAGGTCAGTCTGTGAAAAAAAGAGTTTTATTTTTTAA
>NW_010144402.1:1660-1958 GCF_000699245.1 Pterocles gutturalis
GTCTAAAATAACTTTTTTTTTCTCTCATTTCCCAGTACCTGCTGGCAATGGTGCTGACGTACTTCAAACGCGCCGGGCTGTCCCCTAGCGAGTACACCCGCATCAACCTCTTCACTGCCCTGTGCGTACCCCCAGCTAATGAAGCTGGGGCTCTAACGAAGCCCCCCAATCACTAACGAAGCAGCGGGCTCTAACGATGCTCCTCCCGAGCTCACTAACGAAGCGGAGGGGCTCTAACGACGCTGTTAAGCCCCCAAAAGGGGTTAAACCCCAACCCATGGCGGCGATCCCCGAGTTG
>NW_010144403.1:0-9312 GCF_000699245.1 Pterocles gutturalis
ATATAAAAAGGCTATATATATATATATCTTTTATATATATATGAGAGAGATCTTCCTATAGCATGCTGCACACGAGCAACCAGCACACTGCTGGCTGCACAGGGGCTGCAGGTGCTGTATAACCGCTCACAGCAACCTGATAGAAGGCTGAAAACCTTGTTCCGCAGCATGGTGCGTTTTACTCTGTTGCAGACCATTTCTGAAGTGGTTCAGATAAGAGTTTGCAAGTGCACATGTTTTTAACTTAGATTGCAGAAAATTGAGCTGATAGCACTGAAAGATCACGGTAGCCTCAAATTTATTATCTCTCTTCCCGTTTAGCAATGTAGATAAGAGTGATATTTTAGATATAAAGGTCTGGTTTCTGTCCTAAGGAATTTAAAATCTGCAGTAGAAAAGTAATTTATAATAGTGTGTATAAAGATAACCTTAAGGGAATTCGGTGAAAGAGAAAAATCAAAATAGGAGCATTTTGCAGAAGGTGTTTTATGCATGGAAACATACATAAAAGTTAAGTTAAGATCATTGATTTATCTGGTGCCATATTTGTTATGGTCTAGCGTGTATTGCATTGCTGATACTTTATTTCAGCTGTATTTAAAAATGAGTGGTAGTACATTGGGACAAAGTACTTTACCCTTTTATTTCAGATGAGTTATAAAGATCTGTAAATCAATAGCAAATACATTTTTTAAAAAAGAAAAAAATATAGTCAATTGTAGTCAAGTATTGTGTCACTTTTATGTCAATACAAAAGTACCAGTATTGGAATCTAAAAAGGTAACAACTTCTGGATAGAAACAGGAAAACAAATAATTAACTGTGATAATTTTAAGTCTCTGACTGAAAGGAAGCTCTATTCTTAAGATTAGAGCTCAATGGTCTTGACCATCTTAATGGTCAAGAGTTCGCAAAAAATAAAAACAGAAGTCCAGGCACTCTTCTTCCCTCCATGGCCCCAGCTCAGCAAACTACTCAAACATTGTCAATGTAGTTGCTCATAAAGACTCTGCCAGAAAAGTGAAGTTCTCTGAAAGCCTTTCATTGTGTCACCAGAAGCTGTAAGAAAGTCACTACTTTTTTCCAGGTCACTTCTGAAGAAGACCTTTTTCGATAATGCTGTGTGAGAAAGTCCACCTTTAGAATGTGCTAAAGTCTGACTCTATTAAGTTGAGGGTAAAAGTCCCACTAAATTCAACTGCCTGGCATCGGTGCCACTGGGAGCTATGGCGGGCGTGAGGCTCCCAGGCTGTGTGTAACTGTGGGGAGTGCTGAATCTTCCTCTCCTCTTCTGACTTTTCCATAACATACCACAAAGATTTCAACCACAAAGATTTCAACAAAACACAGCCTTTAGAAATATCCCCCGGCACAAAGCAGCAAATTGCCAGCTTTGTCACATGTAAATTATTTTGAAAACAGACTTCGACTTCTCTTCATTGCTTGTTGAAGTAATTTTCATCATCAGATGTCTCTTCTTTACCAAGCTCTGGTTACAATTCATACTATGTCAGTCAATCTGGCTTTACCAAATCAGAATAAAATTGGGGTTTATTCAGCCTTCTCTCCGATTTCTTTCTCTTTCTTCTATCCCTCTCCTCTGCTGCTATTCCACTGAGAAATTAACTCAGCCTTTCAGTCAGTGTGAGAGCCAGGTTGGGAATAGTGGGAAAGCCTCAGTTACTAGGAGAGGTATTAGTTTATTATAAAGTGCTGATCCTTGAAATATCATTTTCCTGTTTGAAGGCAGTAAAATAAACAACAGAAAGTCAAGTACTCTGTTAATTTAAATGGTTGGCTTGTTAATATTTATAGCATTCTAAGCAACAAAAATAGCTGTGTAAGCTTGTAGAAGTTAATCCAGCAGTATTTGCTGTGAAAAAGCACCATCGTCTCATGATCAAGCAGGTATGAAGTTACAGCACAGTGTTCTGTGCTGTAGCTGAGGAGGAGGGGAACCTCCCGGTGATTTCCAGTCCCAGGCTTATCTCCTCAACAATAAAGCAAATTGTTTGCTAATAACTATTCTCAAAGACGCTTCTGTTGATGTGGGTGAAGCAGAACAGAATGCTGCTCATCTTCACAGTAGCTCTCTACCTGGCCTTTTCCTAGAGCTCTTCCTACGTACGTCACTTGGTACTTATGGAGCCTATGGAAACCGGTCTTTTCATCGCATCTCCCTCTGTGCTATCAGTGTCTTTGTTCTAGGCAGCCGAGCATTTGCTGACAGATACAATGAGCAGACACGCACAAGGTAGCATTTGTGATTACAATTATTTATGGTGTAAAACATGTCTAGTAAAATGGAGACTTGGTTTAAACCATGTTTGGAAGGTTCACGGAAGAAGACACCGTCTGAGTGAAGGGTGTAATATGTGCAGTGCTGCTGGTTGCTTTGATTTACATCACCTTCTGCATCCGCTCTTAGTGTGGGAAGAGCTGCCTCTCTGGGTAGGTGCAATTTCGGGTAGAAGTGGACCTGATTAAGTGCTTGCAGTCAGGGAAGTAGTAAATTCTGGATCTGTTAAACACACATATGCAATAATGCTGATTTATATATAGGGCTTATAAGTCTTTTTTAAAACATTACTCCTTTTGAAGCATGTTGTTCCTAACCATTGGCTCCCAAGAACTGAGGACATTTTCCCCATAAAGTAAGATGTTAACAACAGCAGCAAATATCAAAAGTGTTTGTTTGTTGGTTTTTAATTATTTGCCATTTCCATGGTTGGGTTTCAGATGAGATCAAAACCCCTAATAAAGGTAACATCTCAGTTCAGAGATCTTGAGTCCAGGATTTGCCAACACTATCACAAGAAGCAAGTAGTATTTCAGGCTGTAAAAGAAACTGTCCTTTTCAAAACACATGACCAAACCTTTTCCTTTGGTAACATCATCCTGTGTCACTTTGAAAAATTTCCTGTGCTCCATTATGAGGAAAAAAATATTTTACCCTAATCTCAAACTAAATGTAAATTGCTACACGCTGAAGAGCAGCACAGGGAGTGAGTAGGGAAGCCTTCTGCTGTAATCTAACAAGAAAGGAATTACTTTACATCACTTTAGATGCTTTTTTTTTTTGTACAGCAAAAAGGGCTTGCATTGTAAAATACAAAGTGTGCTGAAAGGGCTTGAAACTTTGCACACCACAGAATGCGTTACGCAGCTCTGTCAAACATGAGTGAGGGTTGTGCCTCTTTCCACCCTGTACAGGTAGGAGTAGGAGCTGGAGTTTATCTCAGTTATTACTCTTTGGGAGTACATCTGAGACCTGAAGGAACATTTTTTTCTCTCTGATGTGAAGCTTTACTTCCTTCTGGAAACTGCAAATCTGCAGGCAGATTGGGAAAGATTCAACATATTAAAAGTTCTTATGTATTCCGGTGCCTGTTGGATTATCTGTCTGGGAGGGCAGTGAAACATTAGTTACTAAGGCAGTGGACATGCAATTTAGTTTGAGGGAAGAAAAATTAACAGTCAGTGACGATGATCCCCGTCAGAAAACCTAGCCCCTTGCCAGCACTCACTGTTACTGATATTTTAATTGCAAGTATGGAATTGCACTTGCAGTTTTTTTGTTTATAATGGGTTTAGTCTGCTAGGTCAATCCTTGCTTCTCTATTCTAAAAAAAAAAAAAAAAACAACCCAACAAAATAAAAAACCCCACTACCAGCCAACCAAACAATGGTTCCCTTATTTCTTCAAAAAAATTAAAGACAACAAAATGCCTTCACCCTGTCCCAGCAACACCGCTACATCAGGGTTGGTAGCAAAAGCTACCAAAGCTTCATGGAAACTTCAGAAAATCCAGCATCTTGCCTCTTCTATGGTTTGCCAGGCTGAGTCTGAAAATACTGTATTCATTTCCCTGAGTTCTGGAATTAAAACAGCATGTCATAAATAGATGCACGACAATGCACAGCTTTACTAGTCAGTGACAGAACAGCACGTCAAGGCTGTATCACTGCTGACATCATTACACCAGGGAAGAATTCAACATAGATGCAACAGGAGGCAAGAGTCCTGAGCCTCAGTGGGAACAGATCCTGGCTCACGTGAATAATTGTCTGCTGTTAAACAAGGGAAACATAAAGCTGTGAAGAGGTAATTTGGAAAGTTTTAGTTATACATCAAATGGTTATTCAAATAACATCTAGATGTAGGAAAGTCCTCGACAGAGGTCTATGTATTGAAATAAACTTTTGTATAAAAACACCATTTCAGGGTTATGGCACACAGGGATTTGTAAGTGGATATTTTTGTGCTGTATGTGTGTGACTATGTCTGTCATATCTAGCAGAACTGAGTGCAATTGGAAGGAAATATTCACCTCCCTGGAGGCTAATGACAAGGTACAGCTACATGCGGCTCTGCAGTGCCGCCTTACAACAATGGGGAATGTACTGAAAAAGTACAAGTTTGTTTAATATAGAGGAAAAGAAAGTAAGATGGTAAAATGCTGAGAAGTACTAAATGACATTTACACAAGAAGCTTATCCTCCAGGCTCCTGTACCATTTTTTGAAAATGTGCTCAAGTGTTTGTTGGATTTTTCCCTCCATTCTTCTCCATTTCTAAATGCATTTATTGTATCTGTTGTTTTTAGACCACCTGTAACCTTAACATTTGGGTACAAGATCTGATGGCAATCAGATGTCATACTCTGCCATTCACTTTCCTACATGTTATATTTTATTTTACAGTGTTGGAGCAATACAAAGCAAGTTTCCTATTAGCTTTAGTTTTTCTCTCTCCTTTCCTTGCCATGTGAGGGTAGTATACCTCCCACAGGACATTTTAAAGTAACATTTTTTCTGGGTAATTCCCATTTCTGAATACCTGTTCACATTCTCCCTACATGTTTCTCTTAGTATCTGATATTTTTCAAAGATTGCAAGGCAGCATTACACAGTAAAACCAGCTGATATTGTTGATTTCTCTTTGTCCATCTCTCAGTGGAGGAGGTAGCATGTGTCATCCCTGGGCAGAGCAGCTGTTACAAAGCTTTATGGTGAATTGTCTGTGTTTACAGTACTTCAGAGTAGCATTCTTGTAAATCTTTTCCTTAAATTGTTTATTGCAGTTTCTCCCAGAGAATAGCTTACTACACTTTTAGTATTAAGGAGTGCGATTTTTAACCTAAATGATCTTCTCTGCTCCAAAAAACTTTGAGACAATATTTTTTCTAATGTCTCATTTTCACTGTGATGCCAGTCACGCAGATGCATTTTTATCTGCTTCTGGCAGAGTTAAAGCTTCATCTCCTGCAGTCTCATTCAAAGATCTTTCTTTTTTCTTTTCTTTTATTTTGGGGGGTGATGGGGAGGTAAGGTCCTATGCTTTTCACTCCAGTATTCTTTTAATACTCCTGGCCATCTGGGCACTGAGGCATGACTTTGTGCTAAGAACTGGATTACAATGCAATGTTCTTTTCTTGGGTTTGGTATTTTCCCTACCTTTTTCCTTCTTTGTTCCTTCCTTCTTCACTTCCAGTGAAATTAAATTATAAAATAGATTATGCTTTAACATGATAAAGGTACTGCTATCTGGTGGATATTATTTACCTCTGAACTTTAAAATTCAACATGCCCTGAAATTTTTTTCAATTCTCTTGGAGTTAAAAGCTTTTCATTTGGCTTAGTCTCATGAAAATGCAGTGCCATTGTTAGGAAATGGCTAAACTGAGGCCACTTTCCTGCAAGTGAGAAGCATCATGATGGAGCCATATGCTGATGTTTTAGATTAAGAGCATCCTGAATCACTTTTCTTTAACTGATTCCAGTTGTTTGGGTGGATCAAAACCAGCTATCACATTAGATTCCTGTTTCTTTCTATGATATTTTTCTTTCTCTCTTTGCTCTTTCATTTCTACTAGTTGCTGAGTCACCATCTTCTTAAGTGTGGCTAGTGCAGATGTACTGATTTTCATCTGTTCAGAGAGGACAGAAAGGTGAAGGAGTGGAGGAGGTGTTTCTGAGGAACTCTGGCTTCTCTGTAGCCCACAGGATGAGTCTGGGGTACTGTGGAAGGCAAATAAATTTTTGTCTGCAATCAATGGCCATCCATGACAGACTCCATGAGGATAAGCAATAAAAGGTCATGGTAAAAAGCCACAACAGTGGAAGTCCTTGTGACTGTTGGCAATTTCAACAGCAAAAGGTAGAAATGCCATCAGTTTAAGCCTTTGCTCTAGGTACTGGAAGATCCAATGTGGAAAAGTTTCTGCTGGTTTGAGACAATTTGGTAGGAAGGAGAATGTCTTCAGGTCCCCAGGCTCCACTCAGGATCCCTCCTCTGTTCATCAGACATTCAGATAGCCTCATGGATGGGATGATCTAGCTGCTCAAAGGCCTCTCTCAGATAGCAAATTTCCTTGCAGGATGGCTGTCCTCTCCTGCAAGTTTTGCCACAGAATGTTTTTGCTTCAGCTTTGCAGTACATATTTCTTTCTTCAGACTGCTCAGAACCGGAGTGAAAATGAAAGCAAGAAGCAGCAGGTGGTGCTTTCAAGTAGTTTCCGGATACATACTTGTCCGCCTGAGTGAACATTCTCTCTCCGACTAAAACCCACTGAGCACTACACTCAATGCAGTGAAGTAAATGTATGGTCAAGTAAAACAGTGTTATCTGAACCTACTGATATTTCCCTTTATCTAAAACTGTCATTGTACCATTAGCCTTAAATGACTGATGACTGCTAAAATATCTATAATCTTTGCAAACTAGAGACACAGTGAGGTTTCCTGACTTCTCTGCATAATCCAGCATCTCTGCAGTATATAAAAAAGCCTCTGTGAACACTCACAAAGGGCCAGCGCTTCAGCTGAGGCCCATTGACTTCACTGGAGCTTTGCCAGCCTCCACCAGCCGAGAACCTTTTTTCTTGTATTTTCTAAAGATACTATTGGGAAAATACTTTTGAAATCCAATGAACAAAGTTCAGTCGATAAAAAGTGAGAAAAAAATAGCATGTACAGCAATGGAACAAGTGAAATTGAATTCAGAGGTGACTGAGTGGTCCTGGTTGATGCATTTTTCTATCTGATAATACTGATTTGGCAAAATGGGAATGTTTCACAAAAATGCGTCAGGTTTTATCAGAATGCTATGGGAAATCATTGGAACCCTTTGTGTCAAAATTAGAACATAGCCTTTTGTTTCAGCTATTATGCAATGAAGATTGAAAACTCCTGGAAACAAAGCATTTTGATCCTCTTGAAAGAAAATATTTCTGAAATCTCATTTTGCTGTAAATTGTGACATTTCAACTTTAGTTAGTCAGATCTAGCAAGAAAACAAATGCTGAAATTCCTCATGGAAAGGTGATTTAACACAACTTTAATAAGAAGCTGTTTTAATAAGAAGTATTACCTTGGAGAACTGTGAGTGAAATAGGCACCCATGTTTTTAGCAGAGGTATGTATCACGAGTGAAATCCTCACGATCACTTTATAGTAGAAAATGACACAATATTAAATAGTAGTGCAGCATTTCAAGACAATGCACCATTTTCCTCTGCCTGTGTTTAACCACCACAAGTTTCACAAGCTCTTGGTCTACCTGCAGAATACAGATACCTTCTGGACTCAGGAACAGAGCATTGGAATAAGCATATCTGGCTTTTCTTAGCAAATTTCTAGATGAAATATAAGAATGCAATGCAGAGTCAGAGGCAAGAGGATGTCTAACTCTGCCAGCCCTGCTAAGAGCTGGGACAGGAAGAGGGATTGTTCACTTAAGCACCCTCTACTGACAAAATTGGTGGGGATTGTTATTTGTAGTGTTCAGCACCTGAGTTCCTGGTATTTTCATGCTGTTTCCCCACAGATTATTTTCCTGTTGGTAAAGAGTTGTGGGAGGAGGTAATACATCACCTCTGCAAAGTTATTGATGATAGAAATTTGATCCATTCTCTGAGACAGGCTATGCTGGCGAGGCAGGTATATTTAGAGATCTCATATTGGACAGGATGATTTTTTTTTTTTTTTTTTTTTGCTTTGAATAATGTAAACCACTTGTCTTTTTTTCTGCCTCTGGAGAGAACATTTTCTGTAACTTAAAAAAAGCAATAAAAATACTTATCTGAAAAGCACACTGCACCTCAGAGGTGCGTAAAGTTCTCCTTGTACCAGAGCTCCTTTGGAGTTGTTCCCCTGGGAGATTTCCCTAAAAGCTACAGGAATGGGCCCTCCATTAAGAATAAAGGTAAGGCCAAAGTGCACTTTCATGACCTCGTATTTTGAGAGCCTCCATTCACCCAATTTCAGGATTTGTTCCTCTCTTCTGTACTTATAAAAAGACTCTTTCAGTTCAAATGAAATATATTTGTATTCATGGTACTGTTTCTGAGTTCTCAACACATAAGGATATTTGCATACTGAAGCTGGTCTTGTTCTAATTCCACTCATTTTATTTCACATACTTTTTAGGTGTAAGGAGTAAAATCTTCTTTAGATCAGAGGATAATTATGGAGAGAAAGGACCTTAATATTCTCCTTCTATTTCCTACCTGTGGTGTGGTGGGATGAAAGTTAGTCTCTAGCCACTCCACTTCCTTGCAAAGAGGGAAGAGTCACTGAAGCATCATTTGTGTTTGTGAGCCCCACCTGCAAAAGCAGGTGAAGCATCAGAGTCCTTCACTTAGTGACATTTTGCTGGTTGGTTTTGGTTTTGCACCTCTTTATTCGGTAGCATTTAATGTGCCTGCCTTGGTCTGTGAAGAGCATGGATTTAAACAACAGCACAGCCAAATCTGCTGCCATGACGCTGATTCTGTATTCACATCCCATTCTGTACTGCTAGCATTTGTGCTAAGGGGGTGTTGGAGAAACTGCATCCTTCTCTGAGCAGCAGAAAGACCATAGAAAACCTGCAGAAGCTTTTCTTCTGATAACCTCCGGGTGAGCATTGGTGTGCTGGAGATAGGGCAGACTCCGTACCTGAGCTCTTCTATACACGCTGTTAGCCTTCAGGACTTGCAGCTTCCACTGTTCAGACAGGATTTTCTGGAAACACTTCAGGCAGTCATTGTCTTTGTCATCCTGTGTTTTGGGGTGGGAGGAGTGTTACTCATTTTGCTGTGCTTTCTCTGTGTGCTTATAGTAACTGCAAGAAAATGTGGACTTCAGTAATTCCTTTCCTGACTCAAAACACTAATCCTGGCCTCAGTTACAGACACACGATTTCACAACCCATAATGTCAGAGTATTCAAAAATGATGCAGGAAATGAAGCTGCGCGGGACTTTTTTTGTTCAAGTCTTTATTCTAACTTCAGAGTCCACCATAACTAGAGGAGGTAAAGATGACTATCT
>NW_010144404.1:0-44347 GCF_000699245.1 Pterocles gutturalis
AATAATATATATAATATAAAATATAAATACATAAAAAGCCAGTGAATAACATATATTTTCAGAAACAAGTTCTTTTGCCATTTCAATCATATCATTACATGTTTATAAACATTCAACATTATCTTCCTGAGACTGTTTCATTCTGTATCTACGTTAACCAGTGAAAAAACTATTACATGATAAAGATGAAATTGGGATAGCAGGGAACGGAACTCCTTGATTTCCTGTACTTGAAGATCAAAAGTAGCAATGCCTGGTTAACTTGATGAAACCTACTCTAATGCCAGGAGAAAAATTCTATTTACTAGACCATGAACACTTAATAATTTGGAACAAGTGTAAAAAGATATTTAAGATAAATAACTTCTTTTATCTGAAAAATTCCTTCCTTGGATTGTTAAATGTCACTTCAATATTACAGGTCTCAACAGCTGTGCATTATCCAAAAGCATTTAAATCAGAAAACAAAACTGCCAATTAAACTAGCATAACTAGTCTTTGCTTTAGACAGGAAGTAAATTAAAAATCTCACAATGAATGCTCATTAAAGAATAGCACAACCTAGTATTTCTAACATTAAATATTACAGACTGTTGCTATACACATTAAGAAGTCTTTTAACACAAGGAAACTGCCTGTATCTAAAAGAAGGAGAAAGTAGCTGTTGAGTCACAAATCTGTATCCAACTTCACAAACCATTTCCCAAATACAGTCAAAATATGCGTGATTACCTTAAAACAATCAAACAGGTGATCAAGCTGTTCAGGAGAGAAATCCCAAGCTAATTTTGCAAGGAGATCATGTACATTTTTTACAATGGCTTCGTGTTTTCCTGCCTGTCAGGAAGACAAAAAGAATCCACCAACATTTGTAGCAACACATATTAAGTCAAGCAGCAAGACATCCTACATAATTTCTACAAGAAGACTGTTTGAGGTGGCCAGCAAGAAAACCTGATGCTGTGGGAGCAGCAAGGCAAACTGAATACTCACTTCACTGGGAAGTCATGGAATATTTCCCTTGTATGCGTAAGTATCTAAGGGCGCTCTGTATGTGTGCACACGTATTTATGTACAATATAAACGCTGTGGTGTCACAATATTTTTTTTTTAACAAAATCATTGTGGGACAGTAGACAATAATGTCTAAAAGGGTATTTTAACTTACAAATCAGTATTTTAATTTAATGTAGTTTTGAGTTTTTTGGGGGTTTTTTTTGAAAAAGACTCAAAAGCCACTTCCTCAATGAATTTCATTGAGGTGTTCTAGGCTGTAAGTGTAGAATAAAAAAGGTAAAACAAATGCCTAGAAAACAAACTCTGATGTAATCTTGTAAAGTATTAAAAATGCACCCATGAGCAGTTTTAAAATTAATTTCTTTCTAAAACCTTGCATTAGTACTTCACTTAAAAACAAAAAAGACTAATAGCTTTGTTACATTAGTTTACACTGTATATTCTTTATAGTGTGCCATAAATTTTTCTTAGAAAAAAATTTATTTAAGTAGAAACATTTGTTTTCAAGTTATGGGTCAGATTAGGAGAGAGGGAATTACTAAACTAGTTATATTCCACTTTTTTTTTTATGATTTTTTTATGATTTTGCAAAACATACAATTTTTTTTCTCTGATCAGACCATTTACTGGATAGAAAGAAAAACTGAGCGCATACAGGTCACAAAGAGTACCTACAATATAACAAATAAAAGGAGAACTACGCACAGCCGCTGGGGTGGCAGGGCAAGAAGACTAAGGTGTACAACAATCTCATCTTGGGAGGTTTTTAACAGATACAGGGAAGCCCTTAAGAACAGAAAAGGCCAGGGAAGCAGTACAAGACAGTAGGAGGACATAAGGAACCTGGTGTGCGAACTGTCAGCTTGCTGTGCTGAAATAGGGAAGCGCGTGTCAAAATCTAGTTAAATGTTCCTGAATGTAAGTAATGAGACTCCAACACTAATCTCTAATTTTATTTCTTGTCCAGATGAATCTTTCGCTGCAAGTCATCAGGCTGCAACTTAATGCTTGCCTTTAGAGACTTCCAACATTATTCCTTTAATCAAATATACTTCTATTTTTTGAGCACTTGTTTTGTAAGACAAGAAAACACTTCAATAAAACTTGAAACTTATGTTCCCTTCTAAATGCAAAAGCACCATGATTTTATTATTTTTCACTAAGTACTTATTTTTACTCTAGTAGGATACTGAGATTCTCAGGGTAACTCTACAATGTCAACTAAATTTGTTCATGCTCACCCTCTAAAACCAGGCGGTAACATAACAGCTCTAGCTGAAAGCAAAACCACACCATTGCTGCACCGAGCCAGAGCTAAAATAGCCTGCCTGTTACATAAAGCTACACAGTAAATCAACGCTTCGCTACTGAATTTCATGCTTCAGCTGCTCTTAGAAGCAGTCATTTAATAAGAACTTCTAAAAACTACTAAACACAAGGAGTAGTGAAGGTGGTAAAAATCATTCCGTAATAGTAGATTTTGGTATTCTTGCTTTTGTCTATTTTAATTCCATAGCCAACGCCACAATGAAAAAACTGTCTACCTGAACAATACTTACTAAATTCAGCTTTCACATACACAAAAAAAACACAGGGCAAACTGCAGCAACTGCACCGTGGCAACTACCAGGTATGTCAGAACATGGGAGATTTATTCCTAAATTTTTTGGCAACTGGTGGGGTTCACTACCCCTATCTTTAAGGGTTGTACCACTTGTTCACACTTTTCTGGAAAGGTAAAAAGTTTACCTTAAACTAACTTATCCACATGTCTCATTTCCAGGCACTATGAGCAATATAATTGCTTGGAAGACTTTCTTCCAAATTTCAGCTTTTTTTTCCTTCTTATAAAACATGAGGCTCTAGTACAGCTAATACAAGCCTACTAACAGCAAACTTCTCAAAGTGGTTTTTTCCCCCTACAGACTTCTTAAAAAGAGAGCCTGGAAAGGTCTACAGACCACAAGTTGAAAACTAGCAGTATTATCACAGACCCTAATTCAAGTTTTCTGTGTATTACTCTGTTACGTGATGTAATTTTCTGGACTTAGGGATAACAAGAAAATAAAGACTTTCTTGAGTTTCAGCCTGTGCAGCATTGTGGTTTGACCCACCCAGCAGCAGCAAATACCACACAGCTGCTTGCTCACCCTCCCCCCTCCCAGGGATGGGGCAGAGAATTAAAGAGGTAAAGGGAAAAGAGACTTGTGGGTTGAGATAAGGACAACTGAATAGCTACACTACAATAAAATTGAAAATAATTATTATAATAATGACAGTAATAGTAGTAACAATAATATACAAATATACAAATGAGTCATACACAGTGCAACTGCTCACCACCCCATGATCCCGGAGCAGGCAGAGACCCAAAATTACACCCCAGAAAAGAGTCTGAGAGCGTGTGAGAGTCAGAGAGAGAGAAGAAACTTCCAGACAGATCCTGATCTATATACTGGGCATGATGTGCATGATATGGAATATACCACTGGCCAATTTGGGTCTCATCCTAAACCTAAGGTCAAATCCTAGGCTAGCAATTGGGGCTGTGCTCCTTCCCCACTTCTCCTGCCCCTGCAGACACTGGCACAGCAGAGAAGCTGGAAAGTCCTTGACTGTCCTGGCAGCAACTGTAAACATCAGTATGTTATCAGCCTTCTCCTCAGCACAAACTCAAAATACAGCCTCTTATTAGCTACTCTGAAGAAAGTTAACTCTGTCCCAGCTGAAACCAGGACAGCAGTTACTATCAAGCTGGAAATGAAGTCTAGAGATTACAAAGTTAGTTCAAACACCAGAGATCAAGTCAACCCTTCACTACATCACCTGTAATCCCAAGTGCTTCAAACATAACTTGAAAATAGCATGCCTAAAAATAGAGACACCTGGATAAATACACTTAAGCCAAATTGTTACAGTTTCAGAAGACTGCAAACACATACAAACTAGGGATATAACTATCCAATTCCTGTGTTACCCCCCCTTGTCATGGTATAACCCTGTCTGGCAACTATGTACCACCCAGCCGCTTGCTCACTCCCCACCCCACAGTGGGATGGGGGAAAGAATCGTAAGGGTAAAAGCGAGAAAACTCACGGGTTTTGATAAAGAGTTTAACAGGTAAATATTTTGCTTTACATACATAGCTCTATATAAGCTACTATGAAGAAATTTAACTCTATCCTTGACAACACCAGTACAGCCCTCTACCTTGGAAACTGGATTTAGCCTTCCCACACTTGAAAGACTGGCCTAAGGGCTTCCTTGTACAATTAAGTTAGAGTTTAACTACCAATTACTTATGAACAAGGATATATGTACTCTCACTTGGTTCTATCCTAAATTGACCTTTCATTTTCTGTCTACTCAATAATTAATAATTATTCTGCTCTCCAGCTGCTCTTTATGTGTGCTGAACTCATACGGCCCACAGCTAGGAAGTCCAGTTTCACTGATCATTTAAGTAACTCAATATTGCAAAATGTATAATTTAAAAAAAATCATTACAATACAAAAGGAAAGAATGTGCTCTTAAACAACTTTTAGAACAGCCATTATTTTAAGCCTTATTAATAGCACTCTGCCCAGGAAAAAATTATACGTCTGTGGTGAACTCAGATATTAGAAACAATATTTTGAAATGCATTAAGGATATGTAAGTCATAATGTATCACGTTCTTTCACAATCTAGACTTTGCTCAACATTGACGGTTTTCTAATACTTAAAAAGGATAATCTTTGCACCATGCTCTGAATTGTTCCTTTAGACTTTACATAAACGTGTAGTTGATCTCTTTTACTGAGGACATTTGAGAAGACAATTTTGAGATCCTGAACCCCAAGAAAGAACACCATCTGATTTCAAAATTTTCTTGAGTTTTGTCTAACAACAAGCAGAAGGAGCACAAGTCGTCGTTTTCTCAATACATGACACAGAACAAGAACCCTCCTGCGCAGTAGCAGACAAGCAGTTGAATTCTTTACCTGTGCAGCCCAAATGTTGTCAAGATCCTGCAAAGTGAGGGCTTTCTCTTTGATGACAAAACGAAGAATTTTCTCTAACTTCTCTACATATTGAGGTTGATGAAGACTATCTCTCAACACAATTGATAAAATATTATTCTGCTGGATCCATTCCTGAATATAAAAAGAAAGTAGTGCCATCTCAAATTACTGAAGTGCTGTCACCAATATTGAAGCTAAAAAGAAAAATTTCAACCTGTTACAGACTAATGACTTCATATACAATAATCTAATTAGGAGAAATTAGAAATATGGGGCACAAGAGGAAGGTATTTATCTCTAACTTTCATTTCCTCTTAAAAAAATAATTCAGCATTTTAAATAATTCAATATGCTATTCGCTGTGATATCTTAAGGGGAAATATTTTTTCAGGCATATTAAAATCATGAACTCGAAGCATAAAAAATGTTCAAACAACTTCAAACATAAAAAACTAATGGGAAGAATAGTTAAATGTTCTCTTCAAGGAACAAAATTCTTCTCTTCCAAGTCACAATCGTTAAATATCAAAACCAAACTGTTTAAGATACTTCTAGCTTTACTGGTATGCCTAAAGCTTATCACATAAAAGGGGTAGGTTATTTAAGTACTGCCACCTATAGGGTTTTTTAAAAATGCTTCTAACTGAATTAAAGGAAAATGTTCAAGCCTTATTTAAGTAGATGTTTGGGTTTTTTTTCAGTGGTGTCACTGACACAGTCAGATTAGTCACTTATTTTTTGTTCCAACTGAAGCAAAGCAGTGCGTGCTTTGAGCACTGAAAAAGAAAACAAATGTATACAGCATCATACCTTCTAACAGTGTCCTTGATTACAGACTTAAAATATTCAAGCTAGTCTCGTGAAACACTTAAAACTAGAAGTTTTCATTTAAAAATAGAGGTCTTGTCTGAGATGCCAAACCATAGTGAGCATGTAAAGGGAGTCCTATTTCTTCCTATTGCTTTAAAAAGTCAAACTGCAGTCACTCTTTTTGTCAGCAGCCGTTTTGCAGATTATAAACCTCACAACAAGTAGCCAGTCACAAAAATGGGGCAGAATAGTGCAAAAATCACTTAACACAATTAAATTTCACAAAGATTAAGAGAAAATTGTCTTTAAATAAAACTTTAAATAAACGCTCATTTTAATAGTACCCTACATACACACTTAAGCATGAAACAGTAGTCAAAATATGTAAATATTAAATCAATAAATAAAAATGTGCTATCTAGAACTTTCTGTACCAAAGAATCCAGCTTCTGAAATGTGAAAAGCAGAGTAGTCACTTAGAACTCTAATGAGAAAAAAAGTTACTTGAAGCACAAACCCCAGACTAGATCCTTATCTAAATGAACATTTGATTCTTAGGTACAGGTGCACTAAAGTTTCAAACTAATCACACTTGTTTTGTCTAGATTTGGTTTTGGTTTTTTGGGGTGTTTTTTGGGTTTTTTTTAAACACTATATAAAAAACACATGCTATTCAAGGATCCCTTTTTAAAGCATGTTTTTTAGCAGCACTGAAAATTATTCTCAACGGTAGCTTTGAAGCAAATACAGCAATTTTTTACAGAAAGACCACTATTAAAATAACTTGTTACCATGATATGATGCCTACTGTTTATAACACTACATATGAAAAACAGCAGTGTGTGCAGGACCCATAATAGATACATACTTCTAAAAGTAAAATAATCAGGAGGAAGAAAATCTACTCAATGAATTTCAGTGAAGAGGAAAACTTACTGCCATTCTTTCAGCTGTAAGCCATTCTTCCTCTTCAGGATTACCATGTCGATGGGTATAATATGACACACTAGATATTACTTTGTTAACTTCATTTAGTGCATTCATTTTACCATTGAAAGAAGAAATTTGTAACAACCTGTAAGAGAAATTAAATGTAAGAAGCATGAAAATAATGTCAGAAGTAGCATATAATATTTAGGAGTAGCATCTTACCTCAGTATCATTTTTAACCTAAATATTTCTAAGTTTTTTACGGTTTCTTCTTGTCCTGGAACTCGTGAAGCTAAATTCTTTAGAGATTTGATTATCATTGACAGGGCATCATTTTTGGCTTCATTCTTTGCCTCTTTTTTCAGTTCATCATCTGTTAAATTTTCTAAAAATTGTGGAACCATTTCTATAATTGGAAGGAAATATTTCTTCACTGTATGTAATGTTAGAAATTCGTAACATTGTCCAAATGGCCTAAAAAGAAAGAAAAAAAGGATCAAAGTGCCATAATCTGTAATTGTGCAATACTACAATAGTAAGAAGCCATTCATTCAAGAAACTCGAGTCTATTTACAAGCCTGTGAAATGTTGAAAGTAAAGACAATTAGTTAAGAGACAGTGAGGGGAAGTGCTTCAAGAAAAGATGAAGCTTTGTGCTAACGTAATATTTTATTTAGTCCAACTTTTCAAAATAGGTAAATTATTATTTTTAAAAAACTTACTTGATGAGAGCTGCAATTATCTGAACATTCAATGCTGATCCACTCATGAAGCGATCATGTAAGATCTGAAATCCATTTAATGTGCCAAACTTGTTTATAAGATCTACTAGCCAACCCTGCAATATAATAAGCAGTTATTTTCTGACATGTACAAACTACCATCTAGAAACACTTTCAAGTACCTGCTAGTAACAAAAGTTGCTTTAAAAAAAGTCCTTACATAATAAACTGTTAGAAGGCAATAGAACTGACAGTGAACTTGTCTCTATAGCTTAAATATTCAGTTTTAAGGAAATGCTTAGAAATAGGCAACATGATCTTTCCCACTATCATGTTAAAAAAACAGATGCTATATATTAGTTATTAAAATTATTTTATCAAATATTTAGCAATAAAAACAACTATACTTCAGGTTCATCTTTGTCTGATAAGTTACTACAGAAAGCATGATGATTCCAGTATTTTTTTCTGGTTCTGGACGTGATAATGCTGCATATCAAAGCAGTAAGAATGCAAAACAACATTCTTCTAAACACAGCTAGCAATGCAAGGAAGTCCAGCAACACAGTTATTTATCTTTGGTTCTTACATATCAACAGGTAGCAGTTCTACTACAAAGAAAAAAAAAAAAGGAAGAAAGCAAAAAAATATAATATGGTTAGCTCCTGAAGTTGTACCAATGCTATTTGGAACACGATTCTGAAGAATTCAGACCCAAGAACCAGAACAGATTACTAATCTGTTTGGCTGTTAACTAGCAGCGCAAACAAACAAAAAAACCCCACTCAAAAAAATCCCAACCAAACCCCCCCCCCCCCCTCCCCAAATCAAAACAAAACAAAAAAACAAAACCCAAAACCACACTGACTAGCAACCCATGTCCAATTAAAAACATTTCTCCCATGACCGGAAACCACAATGAAAGGGAGAAATTTCTACTTCATCACATCACCTTCTCCTCAAAATATGTCACCTACAAAACCATGTTGAGTGAGAAGGTAAATCCATCAACTGGCAAATACAAGCAAGCCAATTATCATAGTAGGAATGCCATTCCAATAGAATTGTGCCAGCTTACTGTAGAAACACATGACAGTCTGGTTGTGGACCAGAGACTGAAAGAGCCAGAACAGGAAATTTAACCGATCATTATTTAATGTACACATCAAAAGCAGCAGAACATCTTAGCGATATAGAGAATGAATGTGGTTTTTTTTCCCCTCTAAGAACACTTCTCTGTGGTTACTGTATAATTAGGTAACACTGCATAGAACTAAAAATACAGGTCTGAAAATGCTCTCATACCTTTGGTGATCGTGGGTCAGGAGGACGGGCATAAAGTTCATCTTCAGCAAGCTGGACTCCTGCAGGAACTGTTTCTGAGGGACGAGTACCATTGTATAGATGGAATTTGCAGTGAGGATTTAAGGCCATGGCAAGAAGTTCAAGAAGGGGAAACCAGTCTTGGGACAGCTTGGCCACACAGAGTTCCACTAGTCGATGAGTGTTGTTAATAATACATCTCTAATAAGAAAAAAACAACAACCAAGAATATGGCAGGTGACTGTACAATGAATATGAACTATAAACTCTGAACTATTTGTACTTAGCATGCAGAATTGCCTAAGATTTTTACAACAACGTATTTCAATTTGTACCTCCTCCAATAAAGGCCTTAAGCAAACTTTAAACTATTTATTTTTAGCTAAAAATTAAATTTAGGAAAAAGACACAAATATTTCTGGTTATTTGAGGCATGCATGAATCACCACTGAGCTATTAACTTGTCCTTCTTTTACCCATTTCTCTCACAGACTTTAATTTGCTTAGGAAGATCTTCACAGTTTCTAATTTGGCATGTGAGTAGCTATCCAATAGGCAGTTTTTATATTCCAACGGCTGCTACATTTTGAAGTTAGCAGGTTGCGAAAAGCTTTTACTGAAAAAGCAAGTTTTTATGTCCTAGCATGCACATAAAATAAGCGGGTCTCTAGACACCAGGCCAAAGACAGCCTGCCTAAGGAGAGCTGTAGTACTGAACATACAAAGTTCAGTTCCTCCTCATATCATCACTCATGTTTTATCTCCTTTCAAAACCACCACAGGCAATAAGATGAAACAATGACAGAAGGATGACTTAGGGGGTCCAAAGCCACATATACAAGAGTTCTCCCAGTTCTCTGTACAGTTTCAAAAATTAGATTCAGTCTCTGCAGTCTCCTCATAGTCACAAAAAGACAGTCTCCTTCCTCATTTAAACTACTATGCTTTCAGAAACACAACTTTAACAACTTACATGAATCTCAAACTTCCAGCCACTCACTGCCTCATCTGTAAGGATTTTTGTGAAAGATATTGTTAACCCATCTCGAAAAAATCGCTGGCATGCTTCACTCTTGACATCAAGGCCTGTTTTAAAATAGAAAGGAAAAAGAAACTATTAGATAGGCAATTTCATTAGTTGTTACATGAACTTTTAAATATTGAAAGTAGTGATTTGGACTTCAAAAGTTTGGTGTTCAAAGATTCAGAATTATTTTAAAAAGAGAAGTGTTGGATTAAGACAAACTTGCATAAGCTTGAATGCACAAAAACCTGACTAACATTCTAGTAAAGCCACCTCCAAAATTGCACACCTTTAGATAATTTTTAAATTATTTTAAAAACATGTGATAGCGTGTTCTTTTTTTTCCGACACGTGTAACACTCCAAGGTATAGTAGCAAAAAGTACAATCTTTATCTTCCATTCTTCTGGTATACATTGTTTATGTATAAACTATATGTTTATGTATAAACTATAGCAACTCTTATTAAATAAGTCACTACCAGTAAAACTCAGCAAGTTAGCAGAAGAAAGGGTGAGACCTAGTCAGCCTCCCAGACACAAGTAACCTGCAAAAATAAACATGAATCCTTCTGTCTCTCACTCTCACTTGAAGTACAGTTTCTTGTAATTCTGGTGCCAGGACCCAACACACCTAGACCCCAACACTGCGATAAACCCTTGCAGCAGCCGTATGTCAAGTTTAAAATTAAAGAACAGTGCTCCATACTTTTCTTTTAGCTATTTTAAAACTCTGGAGTGATAAATAACTGAGTATTTCACGAAATCTGTGTTTCCCCTTCAAAAGTTCAGTTAGAAAATATAAATAGGGCTAAAAGTCAACAGAAAAATATATTGAACATGTAACAGTACACATGGGAAATTATGAAAGCCATTGGACACATTATTGAAAGAAAACTGTGACCTGCCTGCATAGTCTATTTACAGAAAAAGTTTAATTTTAAATCAGGGAATCTTAACATTCAACAAGCCTACAGCATCCAGATTCACTAAAATGACTGCCACCACCACACACCCCCCACAATGTCCTTACCTCTGACAGTAAGTTCCAGTGGTTTGGGAAAGATTTATTTGGGATATCAAATTAAAGTTCCTCATAGTCACAAACAACTGTGCAACAGAGGTTCATTTCAAAAGTCGTCACAGAACATCTGTCACGCTTGTTAGCAGATACCACAAAGGCTTTCCAAACTCCTGTAACAGGGCTTGCTAGCCTGTACTCCTAGAGTGGGTGCAGCTCTCAAGCAACTCCAGTAAAGCAGGAATCTTTGGAGAGTCCCTGCCACCTTTTTGAAAACAACTCCAGTGTTCCATCTTTTTATCACTAGCAAAGGTACATTATATACATTAAGTGGCCAAGGATAAAAAACTCTGCATTATCTTCCTATGTAGCTTGCAGTCTGGATAGCTGACATCCCTACATTATATAGTAAGTGCGAAGGCCAGTAACAAAAGGCCACAAGCCACAGCAATGACAACATGACGAAAGAAGAGAGATGGGCACTGCCCAGTAAACAAAGGACTTTGTTAAATTCACTCCTCAAGGAGGTAAAGATGACAACTTCACCCCATACAAAACAGAGGACAGGGAAGGCATCCAAAGTGGTCAAACTGACCTAGGGGAAATGTGCCTTTACAAACCCAAATGTAACAGTGAACTTAATTCTTGAATACAAACTTAAAGCAGCACTCAAGTGATTTTAATGTTCCTTGGATAACCAGTATACTGCAATGAAATATCTCTCAAACTTTAAAGTACTTCTTGGACCACCCCATCCCACAATGGTTAGCCAGCTTCAGTCAGCAACACATTTCAAACCAAGTCCAGGAATACCAAACCAGAGTGTTTCAAAATGCACTGTCCTTTCTCTACTTCATTGAATTTGGAAAGAGAGGGAAGGTGTAGAACCTGAGAAGATACTTCTATGACTCTGGATATACAATCACGTTCTACTTTCTCCCACAATGCTGCATTACTGACAAAACAATAGATGACACTTACAGAAGGAGCCAAGGCTAGGTGTCCACAAGGACTGGAGTCTCATCAAAAGCAGGGTACAGGAGTCCCAGAAGACAGCAGGTTGGGAGAGGAAGCAAGAGTAATCCAAAGACAGTGAGAAGAGAAACAGCAACTACACCAGACACCTGGCATCTACTGTTTGAACCAGATTCAGTATCACTAACTCTCAGGTAAGACTGCAAGCAGCTATTTTTATCCCTGTTGTCCAAATTCTGAGAGCACAAGATATGGAAGAATACAAGAGGCAAGTTAAGTGCATGCAGCCCTAAGTATCTAGAGAACAGCTGGAGAAATGGATTACGCAGTGAGAAAAAAAGTGAGTATGAAAGGAAAAAACAAGGTGCAACATACAGTATGCAGGAGCTACGATTAGGGGACCAGAGGAAGAATAGAGGGACATTTGATTTCTGTACCTGCATTTAAAAGCGATCTGTTTGCCAGAAAAACCACACAGAGTGTATTAACCCTGTCACAAGAGCAGAAACCCTCTAGGTCCACAAAACTTGTCAGTCCAGATACAACTGTAGATGAACAAACTCTGATGCATCTGAAGGGTATTCAACGGTATAGGGTTGGAGCACCAAGGCCAAGCAAAATCACTCAGCTCCTCTTCTCGAGGACTTTGGATTACACAACTTTGTAGCTGCAACCCCAGAGCTGGGCTGGCTCCACAAACTGGTGTGATACTGTGCCACTGAAGCCTCCCCAGACCTGGAGCACATAAGCCTTTCCGTGGCTTGGTAAGGGCTGGCTCAGGCCCTGCAGAACTGACAGTGACCCGGGGCCAATAAACTTCAGGGAAACCCACACTTACCCATGGGCACAGTGGCTACACATGGCACTCACAGATTCCGGCAGACGTCCAATAACTCTTCATCACCAAGAGTATGAGAGTCTTTCTACACCAAGACATTGCACTGGCTCTGCTGTAGTCATTTCACTGAATTGGTTCTAGCCCAAGTACCTGGCTAAGAAACTTTGGAACCTGATGACACAAATGCAATGTCCTTGCTATAGATAGATGGCTAAAAATAACCATTTCAAGAAAATGCAGAAGATACAGCTTCAGCCAGGAACTCAAGAGTGGTCCTACAGAAATGCAGATGGATCATCCAGAGAGAGATGGCCTTTAGAAAGGATGCTGGAAACATTATTACACTGCCTAGATTTTGGATCTGCCTACAATGTGTGCTCAAGCACACATGCACTTTTTTTTTTGAGGCCGTAGAGCCCGCCTCTCACCTCTTTCCCACTTTGTAAGCTTTTGTAATTCATCAAAAAGGAAGATTTGGGTTTGAAGTTGAAGGTTTAAATTGTGCAGTGAAATGTCATTTCAGTTTAAGTAAGGTACAAATTCTAAAAGATGCTTTGCATCTTGCTTGTAGGTGTCACATCAGAAAGTTCTGGCAGTATTTTAAAAATTGAACGTAAACATCAGGAGCAGTAAAATCCACAATAAAGGCGGAGCAGCACAGAGCTGTTGAGGGGATTTTGAAAGAAAGAGCGGAGAATATTCTAGCCTATAAAATCCTAAAACCATATTTCTTTTTTTACTTTTAAATTTATAGCACCCAACTCACTATGACCTTTATTTCTGAGGCAAATTTCATTACTCAAAACACTTCGTAAGTATTCCAGAACTACTGGGAAGATAAACAGTCTTGCTATTAAACTCTATTTTTCAAATAGGTTTTCTTCTATTAGCAAGGAACTCCAGACCATCACTTGATAGTCTCACGGCTTGCTTAATGAAAAATAATGCATTGATGCCTACACATAAAAAGATAATCTTCCATAAAAAAATGCATCTGCCAGGAATAATGGAAGTCACAGTCTAGACAGGATTCACACTGCTCTGTCAAATTTGCTCCTTGCACTTGAAGGTGGTAGTGATGTCATTTAATTCTTACTAGTACTTACCATTCAGTTCAATTACATCCCTTTCAATTTCAGCTCCTGAAAGATTTCAAGAGTGTGCAAATACCATTCTTATTTTATAGACAGGGTCGCAAAGACAGCAGTTACCCCAGAGTCACTCCAGAATGCCAACACCTATGGCCAGTGACAATGTTAGGAATGAAAGCTACTTAAGAAGCCCAACCACTAGAAAATGGTACTTGATAAAAAAAAAAATCAGTGGGCTCTTTTTGGTTTTGTTCCTTCACAATCTAAATGAGTTACAGACTGCAATATAAAATTTATGTAATCCAACGGCTGGTTATTTTTCAATTTCTCCTTTCAGTTCACCCTTTTGAAACAGACGTCCTCAGATTAAGAAAAATGCCCATAGCCAGGTAGCAAGGTGTCCAATTTTAGATCTTGCTGAGATAACGGAACACATTTTCAGTCTACTAAAAATGTACACAACAGAATCATTTCTATTACTTCTCCATGTATACACAGCTCTGAAACAGTGTCCAACAAGTTCTGAACTACCCGAACAGTGTCAGTCACACCAAGTAAGCACCCTATCATATTGCTTGAGCACTCAAAGTTATTTTAAAAAGAACCCTCTTAGCCATCATGTAACTTCCAAGTACCCAAGGAAAAAAATCTAGGATGCAACTATAAAGATAACACAGTTAAACAACTAGTTCTAACAGCTTTCATTGTATTCTCCTTAGCCAATAGTCCTTGTGTACGCACGCACACACACACACAGGAATTCATCTAGAGAGCAAGAGGAAAAATAAATAAATGGCAACGCAGAAGCCCTTTTCAGAATTGGGCATCAACAACAATAGAGATCAAACTGCATAAAGCAGATTAACAGATTTCCATTGTTCTTCACAACTTCCAGAGGAAAGAGAGAAGTCTTTGGGAGCTTTCAACTAAGTCTGACGTTTTGGAGAGTATGTTGATATTAGGAGTAGCCAAAAATCTCATTCTGCTCTCATTACTTCATTGCATTGACAGTTTTTTTTTTGTTTTTTTGGGGGTTTTTTTGTTAAAGATGACTTAACAGCTGGCAGTACACCCATCTCCCCTCTCACAAATCACGAGCACTGTTCCAACAGCCCAGACACATAGATGGCTGCACTTTCTTTCCGTAATTCGGCATTTCTTTTGCTCCTCAACAGACGTGATCACTTGAAAATCACTCACCTTAGGATTCCTGCCAGACCTAGCTACATGCCAAGAAGTCAATTCCAAGCGCAACTATGGCTGATAAATCAGCATTGGCAACAACATGTCATTATCCTATTTTGGATCACAAGGTTGCACCCTAACTTTTGTTTCTCCATAGAGTGCTCCAAAGCAAAAAAGACTTACAGAAAACAAGATAATCCAGAATATCATGACCACAATGCACTTTTTATTCTTAAAACTGCTTAAGAATAACCTTTATTAACATGGAAATGAAGTCATCCTGGTCCAGCTAAGCAAAAACAAGGAACAAGTACTTTGTATGTCACTATATTTAAAATACAACTAGCTGACAAGTGTAGGTCTCCTAGAAAAACATTTTGATCCGACTTCTGCTATTATTCAAATACTGGGACAATGAATATTGACCGAAACAGGAGACCAAAGCAACTTCCCAGGAGAACAGAACTTTGCAGAACACATGACAAACTTGTCAATCTGAATTGTACAATTTAGCAAGCCCATACACAGTCCTGATACGGAACCCTCCTACTTCCAAGCAAGTCAGGCACAGCCAGAAACATGGTAGAATTATTAGTCTGAGTCATGCTGTTTCAAATTCTAATTTTTCTCTAATATTCTCGAAAGTACCTGTGTGACAAATTCAAACAAAAATGTATGGCAAGACATTAGGAAAGCTAGGCTAGTAACTTGTTTTTAAAAAACTACAATTCTTTGAGTTTTGGTATCTGTTATAAAGACCAGACCCACTAGGTCTGGCATCAAAGTGAATACAGAAAACAGGTAGGACAGGAATAACAAGATTTTTATTGCTGTGAGCTTACTGAACTTCCCTACTCATGCTAAGGCACCTAATTTCTAACTGCATTGATGGTTTTGCATACCACTCTGACACAATCTTCAGGACCAAGGTTGTAACAAGAAATAATTAAAAAATTTTAACCTCCACCAGGGATTCAGAAGAACAAGAAAAGACTTTAACACACTGGCCCAGTAATAATTGTCTTTTCTGCTTACCTTTTTTACTTAGGTCAATAGCAGCTTCTAGAAGAACTTCTAATTCCCCTTTCGGCAATACTGGAACAACCCATCGAGGCCTATATTCAAAACCAAAACAAATAGCCATGCATTTGAATTGCGCTTCACAAAAATCAAGAATTCTTGCCCCTTTGTAATGCTTTTAATATAGCGTAAGAATATACATTTTTCAGTGGCCCTGATGACCCCATTTAAAAAACTAACAAACAAAAAAAATTCTAATTTGAGCCTCTTTCTCTTTACAACTCTGATCCAATAAAAAAAGTATTTCAAGAAATCCAGTGAAACAAAGATGTTCCGTTGTCGAGATACTTGTATAAATAATCTATACCCTCTGAAAAACTGTGAAAATACCTGTTGATCATGTCATCCAACTTTGCCAGGTCTGTGTGTGGAAACGCAGGCTCCTCATCTTCAAGCTGGGGTGGAGCATCTCCTTGGACCTGCTCCTCAGGCGGGGTAGCTGGGGAGTTCTCATTGGAAGAATCAGGTGAAGAAGTCTAAAATTGGTAGGGAAAATACTTTAAATACTGCCTGCACTTACATGCCACTTATTTTGATATTTCTCCTTCACATTGTGTTTCAAAGAATCACTTGAAGTACCTGTCATCATAAAATATAATAATTTTATTTCAGATTAACAAAATATAGAGCATAAAGTGTGCTATATGCTTTCTAACTTGACCATTTAAAAATTAAGCTACTTTCCCAGACTACTACTTTCAGCAGACCACCTATCTGGAAGGTAAAAATAAAGACTATACATATGCTCCAGTTTTTACAGATCTTCTGCAGAAAATATTACTATGTTAGGTAGGACAAACTTCAGCAACAGCACAGAAAAAAATTATCATGAAAAATATTTTCTAAGAGAGTTTGCTAAAAATGAGTAACACTACTACAGCTGGCTACTAACCAACCTCCAAGAACATGATTAGTTATTTTAATGGGCCATTTTAATTAGCCATTTTAATGGACCAGGCAAAATACAGTGGATTTTGTAGATGCATGCTTATTTGTATATAGAAATAGTATGAACTGGCAATAATAAAAGGTTCAAATAAGAACAGGAAGATTTAGGAGGACAAGGGAGGGCCAAAACCTCAAGACTATTTTTCACATTCTGTACTGTGTCTGGTTGGCATGGAGTTAATTTTCTTCACAGCATCCTGTACGGTGCTGGGTTTTGGATCTGTGACCAAAACAGTATTGATAACACGCCAGTGTTTTGGCTGCTGCTGATATGTGCTTGCATGGATTCAAGGCCTTGTGTTTCTCACTTTGCCCTCCAGGCAGTAAGTAGGCTGGGGGTAGACAAGAGGCTGAGAGGGGACACAGCCAGGACAGCTGGCCTAAACTGACCAAAAAGATGCTCCATACCATATAGTATCACATTCAGCAATAAAACAGGGGAGAAGTTTTTTTTCCATGGTAGTTGTTCTTAGGGACCAGCTGGGCATCCATCACCTGGTGGTGTGTGTGTTTGCACCACTTGTTTCACCTCCTACCCCTTCCCTTATTAAACTGCCTTTTTGTTAACCCATACAATTTCTCACTTCTCCCTTCCAATTCTCTCCCCCATCCCGCTGAGGCGGAAGGAGTGAACAACAGGGTGGAGACTTACCTGGCAGCCAGGGTCAGCCCATCACACATGTTCCAAACAACAATTAATCCTCAGGAAGTAACAACCATTAAACCTTGTGGTACTAAACAAATATAATCTTCATACTAAATTAAATTACAAAGTGCGGCTTTTCTTTTAAATGGATTTGGCTGCACTGTTTAAAAGCATATTTTCCAGTATTCCGCCCCCCCCCAAAAAAAATCATCACATTATGATGTGGTATTTCAAAGTTTTTGTTTGTCTTTTTGAAAGCAGGATAACCTGTTCCACAGAAAGGTGCTAAGTTGTTCACAAAGTCTACTACAATGAACAGAGACACAGATGAAGCTGGTCTTAAACAGCTGATACCTGCTTGTAAGCTTTTTTATCCAAAAAGTGCTTTTGCAGAACTGAGCATGAACTGTAACTCTCAAGAGAGTAACTTTACCAACCTGTGGCACGTAAGCCTACAATACGGTTTTGAGGAAGCTTCTGATACTATTCTAAGAATGCTTCTTATCCAAAATACATATGCTTGAGAGAACTATGCCACTGCCTGAAAAGGGAGCATCTTTTTCAATGCAGTGCTCCCTAACAGTATCTACTTTGCCAGTAGCACCACCTCCACCTTGAAAAATATTTTTTACTTCTAGACACACACGCAAAAATATCTAACTTAACTAGACATCTCTAGGAATATACAAACTCAAATAATTCAGACACACTCTAACACCCTGATTTTTAGACAACTTGATTGCTAATATCATACCTGATTCTGCTGGAGGGGAGGCTGGGACTGTCCATCAGGAGCCTGGCCCTGGCTATCATTCCCTCCTACTGGAGAGCCACGAGTCGTGGCTGTCATACTCGACACAGGGCAGATCTTTGCAATTTTGTCTGCTTATGTAGTTGTTGTGAGAGAAGAAATTATAGTCCACTTAGTAAAGTTGAAGTACCAGCGTATGCTTGTCTTAAAAAGCTCCAACTCAAGAATATGCCATCTTGCAGAGACCATTGCATAACCTGAAAAAACAAACAAACCAATATGCTATATTGACACATCCATATAGAACTAATCCATACTTTGAAAAGAACACTACAAAAACAAATACACTGCTATAAATAATCTTTTATTTTAGACTTAGTACTTATTTTTATTGAGTACAACTAACATCAGAAGAAGGTAACATTTGAAAAATTTAATATTATTTTAATCTTCTAAATAAAAGCTACACTGATAATTACCTCTGTACCACTGAGAAAACGACACACATCCAAAACACAGCTGATACTCTCTGCTGTGCTTCATTGCTACCTTAGATTCTCAGTTTGAATCCAAAGTGCTGACAGAGGTCTATGTAGAAATGAACTGCATAAGACCGTAAACAGACGAATTTATCATCTTTTCCAATACTCTTCTCCTGACACTGTCCAACTTCAGATTTCTGAGAAGTAGTTAGAAAGTGATTCTACTTCAGCTAAGACTAATACAGACCCTGCAGCCAAACTTCTTCTATTAGTCCATCAGTATTTACCTAGGGCATTTGAGCTGTATTCCCTTCTTTCAGCATGCACCTATGACAGCCTGGGTCTACTGCCCTTTCACACTCACTGCAAAGCCCATCACATCCCCCCCAAATATTTAAGTGGATTATATGAAGAAAAACTGTGACATCAGATTTACTTGTTGATCTTGTAATCATGACAAACCAACAGTTTAATAATCACTATGCACTTCAGCTTCATTGTGTATCATTTAAATACAGAAATAAGAAGTTCCATTAAGTTATACCAACAGTTCCACTCTATACTACAGGGCACTGTACAACCACAAAAGAAGAGATGTCATTTTCCAGATCAACTCTTCCAAGTACTACATAAACCAACAACAGTACTCAGAAAGTTCAAAAGCCAAGCAGGGTGTCAGAAAGAATGGTATGAGCGTTCAGCAAGATTCAGTTCACGGTGCTAAGTTCCTGATTCAATCAGCAAAAGCTTTAATTTAACAAGTTAGAGTGAAATTTCTGCTGTAACACTATGCACATTTGTAACTGGCTTATCATGACATCTCAAATTAGTTTTCTATGCTGTTCTTTCTCAAGACACTTTAAAAATCCTTTCCTAAATTGTACAAATTTGCAAGCCCAGTTACATATATAAATTTTGACTGAATACACTATTTCTCCAGTTTCCAATATTAACAGCACCAACTAATTTAGACATCTCTAATATTGTCACTAAAACAATGTTCACTTTTGAATAAAATTGTATTCTTTGAATACAGTCAATTGTAATCCATCCCCACCCTTCAGAATTCATATTCACAGAGCTTAGTAAGCCTGCTAAATCCAGCAAAAAGGCATTATCAACTCAAATTTCCTTTGGGAAGAAACTGATTTTTTTTAAAGGCAACTTTAAAAATTAACTTATGTTAATTGGTGCTCTTTTTTAAATGCCTTCCCCTTTGAGTATTTAGTTGTTTTCTAATCAATGTTTAGAAAGATCACTAGGTAGAAAGTATTAGCAAGGCTAGGTTTCCTGCCATATATATACATATACACGCAAATACACTGTAGTCTACTGCAGTTCAGTGTAGACAGTTCCCCTGCACCACCTGACTGAGGCTTATAGGTACCCACATAAACCAGTTAAATAGAACCTCTGCCAACTTACACTGTACTTTTCAACAGCCTCAAGCCAACTCTACCACCGCAATAAACCTTCCTTAATTACCACCATTCTTCCTTAGCAGGTCTGGTTCACAACACAGCCACACAAGAACTTGTGCTGGCACAAGGTAGCAAAGAAGCAAGGAGAGGGTGAAACAGCTCCATTCAGCAGCACTCCTGGTCAAGGGTGGCTTAAACTGCAGAAAGACGTGATGGCTAGCAGCTTAAGTTCCACAATAACTTACAAGAAGTGCAAGTTGCTTCAGCCTCATCTTTTTCTTATTCTAATGCTTTTGGCTGAACTATCATGAAGTGAGCCAATTCAGAGTACTAAAGGAAACAACAATTTTAAAAAAACCCAGCCAAATTTACAAAGATTGTAATTACTTTTCAGTTTCTTTAGCTACCTAAACTAGTGTACTGCAAGGCCAGAGAGTACTGATCCTAACGCCAGCCAGAGAACCAGGATGGAACTGTAGCTCTCCTGTTACCCTGACTTACACTAGTGCGGATTCACCTTCAGATTTTGCCTCTGTGCTTAGTTGAAGGGTGTGAGCAAAGCATTCCGGTAAATTCCTTTCTGCTCAAGGTGAATGACATAATGTAACTACGAGATACAAGAAAACTATTATGGAAATAACTGACTTATTCAAAATCTTGTAAATTCACAGAGTAAAACAAAATCTGCGTCAACCAAAATAAAAAGAATTTTGTAGACACTAGTAAATACAGAACATTTACATAAAGGACTAACATAACTTTTTCTTCCTCTTATTTAGTGACTGCTTAACACTGAAATGATGATACTGTATGCATATTACTTAAATTACATTCCCAGAAAAGTATATTTCAGAGCCTCCAGATAAGTTCATTTGGCTTGGCCATGTGCATAAGAAAGGCCAACTTCTTAACAACATCACTTCTCTCCCCTCGTTGGTGTGATGTCCTCAAAGATACAAAAGTAACTTCAAGTTATGCTGCAGTTAACTAAAAACACTCCATCTCCAGCAAATGGTCCGATAGCTTCTTGTAGTACCTGCATATTCTAAATTGCAAGGATATCCTTGTTCAGGTATTTTCCTTCTAATTAGAGAGCACACAAACATGATTTTCTAAGCACAAATACCCCATTTATGCATTTTAAACAGTATTAGAAGGGAGTAATTTACCAGTCGTGTTTTCAGCCACTGATTTAACCATTTATGCTTAACTGCATGCACATGGACAATGCACTACTGCCGTAATCTCTCTAGAACTGATTAACCATGAAATTTCTAATTCCCGTCACTTCTTTAATTCAGACTATTCAATTTCAAATTTTTAGAGCTAAAACTCACCAAGGCACCATTTGGCTCAGCTCAAGAATAGCCTTTACACCAACTTATAATTGAGTATTTATAAACAAATGTAAACTCATGCAGCAACACCTTGCTTTTGAGTATACAGACAGCGCAACAGAAACAATTCAAACTGCCTGTATCCATCTGAATTCTAATGGAGATTCTATTACTGATTTTTATATGTCTCATTTCTACTATATTGAATTTTGGATTCAGACACTAAGCTATGTTTAAATCTAACAAACCAACAAAAAAAATCACCTTTCCCCAAAGCTTTGAGCAGATATTCTGATCCAGTGTCAAGATGGAGACAGATGCCTATTAAACCACAAACTAACCACTCCATTGTTAATCAAGCAACATATGAGGCTACAAAGGCTGAACCAAATGAATCCCACCGACATTTGCTTTTGATTGTCAACTGAACAAATTCCGATTTTATATGCTTTTTCCATCTCCTTATGTCACCCTAATTCACCACCAAATTATAAGTGAAAGGCAGCTTTTGCTTCATCTGACTCCTTGTAATTTTACTAACACCAGGAAAAGACAACTACAGTTTTTTTGACTCTGCATTTTCCCCATCTAGAAGACAGCATCCACTGCAAGTAGCATGCCAAAAGAGCATCAGCAGACTGCACGGAGGACGCTGGACATGGCACTTCCCTCTGGAAGTGGCCTCCGCTTCCAGGCTCAAACATTCAGTACAGCTACACATCTGAGCCTCATCTCAGCTTCCACAGCCAGCAACCTCATGCCTGTGCGGCAGAATAGGTTAATTTTGTTTGGAGAAGAAAAGAAATCAAGCACCTTTTTAAAAGCCAGAGGGAAAAAAAAAATCAGATGTAGGTTCCCAAGTAAGCTCTAGATAAGAAGCAGATATGTACATATTACTCTGTCATAGGATAACACGTAACAGCAAATACAAAGGATGTCATTTTAGCACATAATGATCAAGGAACATACATAATCTAATACAGTTGACTTCTAGAACAGCTTTCATCTGAGTTTCTCAAAGTTGTCATTTCAAAAGTAACTGAAATACTCCAATACATACAGCCTTTCTCCTAAATTAGCTACTTACATTATAGAGTCTCAGAAAAAAAGCAAATGCAAGGTGACAGTAGCAGACCTCAAAATACAATTTATTATTCATGTGCATTACCTAAGCCCTATCTAGGGACACTGGACTATTCTTCCTTTATTTAAAAGTTTTCTCATTATATACAAGTGAGGATACATGCCACAAAATCTACTTTGCAGTGTGGTAACAATGTATGCCAGGATCCTAGTCTTACTCAAGATGTAACAATAGAGCTTTTTAAAAATCATATAACTATGCTAAGAAAAAATATAATTATTTTTTTCTCCAGCTTTATTTATAGACTAATGTTCCTGTCTTAATGGGATCTCACAGAAGATGTGTTTTTTTCATCATAAGTGCTGTACCGCAAAAAAGCTTAACTGCAGCAATATAAATTTGAGGATGAAAGGTATCACAGATTTGTTTTATACAGGATTCTGGGAACTGCCTTCTTAAAATCCTAATAAATACTGACTCATCACAAGGGTTACGACGTGATCTAGTCTAAAAATTCTAGACTTAGGAATCTAACGTTCTACCCTATTCCTTTATTTCAATCAAAATGCCTTCTCATCTAGAAACACCTCCTCCAAAATTGTAACACTGACCTAATTCAGTAGTTACAATCTATATACATCCCACACATTTATAATTTTCTTTCTTCTCTGTGCCTTGTGTCTTTCAGGAAGAAGGAAATTATTTATATAATCAGAATAGAAAACTAGTGGTCCCACCAATTTGCTCATTAACAGTGACAGGCACTAAAAATGAAATGTATTCAATGATTAACGAAAAAATTGTCATTAAGCTACTGTTCAGCAGAGCAAGAAGTGTCTAACTTTCAAAGTTTTAAAAAATACCTGATAAGCATCAGAGAAAAGCTTATTTCAAATAGCTTATATTACCAAGATAATTACTGAAGATTCCTTCTCCTAGTAAAGAAGCTAGCGTACATGGGACTTAGTCAACTGCATCAGACTCCAAAACATTATTTCAACACAGTAAATTTTTAAGTGATACAGTAAAAGACAGCTTTTGAGTAGCTGTAATTGTTACGAACTAAAACTATTCTCACTGAAAAATAGGTTACTTCAAATAAACTTTTTAATTGATCCTTCCACATCATACATCTGAAATTACGACAGCTGGCAGTGTAAGTTTATGGAACATTGAGAACATCCATGCAAATGTACAATTCTCTTTTCCCTCAATATCATATAATAAAATAAAGAGGGATGTCCTGAAACACGCTTCAGCTCTTTCAGGATTTTGTTTTTAAACTTCAAAGCTTAGCATTGAGACTAAGTGTAGCTACACTACCTCTACTTAATGGTACACAACTTCACTTCGTACAAGATGCTCCTATGCCTAACTTTGCATAAATTTAAGCAAGCAGTAAAAGCAGAGAAAGGGATCTTCCAAAAGAAAGCACTACCACTTACTGTCAGGTCAAGGGCAAAAACAGAGAGACCACAACTCTCAACCCCATAAATACAGCCTCAAAGGAGTCATCTAAGTGCATTCAGAACTTCAAGCACCAGCTACACAGCATTCTATGCTGAAAAGACTGTAGAGGAATGCTGCAGAAAATGCTAGTTTTTAAGCAATGATGTTTCCTCCTCCTTGAGCAACAAGTAAAAATATTACCTGTAGTATAGACCTACAGGTGTGACAGCCTGATCCTATTGCCTTCTGCCCATATTTTAGAGCATTTATGGAGAGTTCTGGTTAAAAATTTAAAGTTTTGAGGACAAAGACTGAAGCCTTAATGTGAATGAGATTTGAGGAAAACAAAGTACAACAACCCCCAAGAAATTCAAGTGTCACATTTACATCCTGTGTTAAGAGAACTAAAATACTCATACACGTGGCATAATTCAAGAATAGGGATAGAGAATTCAGTATTTCTACCATCACTATTACAAAAATCCAAAACAAATCCAAAGCCAAACAACTACACATAGAAGGCTTAATAATACAAAGAACAATTATTTTTTTTAATATATCTCTGTTACAGCAAAACCACATGGATTATTTCATCTTTTGAAAAAAAATTCCAAACAGAAAATTGGATAATGCTACAGGTTTCTCATGTAACTGCACCCAAGACATACTGATGAAGAGCAGAATCTGACTATATTTAACTGTTTCAGGTGTAACAGGTAGCCTAAGCTTATGGTTCTCAGATTCCCTTTTCATGTGACAAGAACTAAAGTCCCTTCTCAGGCTTCTCTGGGTAAGGCTGCACCCCTTCCATCAAAATTTTTTCAGTCTCAATATAAAATTCTCATTGAAATGCCATGCCTGGAGCCCAAGAAACACTAACCAAAGCAAATCATATTCAGGGAAAGGTTGAGAATGCAGTATTTAGCCCTGCATGTCAAGGCAACAAAACTGACATATTCAAAACATATTAACTTGTTGTTTCCACATGAAATAGCTTCCAAAAAGACTTCAAAAAACCAAGGAAATTGTTTACATCACTCAAAGGACTGTCTTACTTCAACTCAATAACCAATGAAGGTTAGGCTCTGAAAGGGAACTGGACAGCAGCAACAAGGTGTCTTTCTCTAAAATCATTCACTTGCCAATAATTCTTTATAAGGTTAGATAGCGTACCAGTGGTTACTTAAGGTACATGATGCTTCTTCCCAGATAATGAAACAAGAGGTCAGGTCTTCAGATCCTACACTTAAGTTCTGGCTACCAAACAGAAAAGTCAATTTCAGTCCCTGTTCTGAAGAACTGTTTTGCTCATGTGACAGAGCAGAACGCCAAAGATACAGCACCAAGAAAGGAAGCAGTCAATGCCTTACATACAACACCAGCAAACATTAAGACCATTAACTGTGTTCCCTTCAGTGAGCTGCTGCCTTGCTGCCATGCTTTTCTGTAGGCATACATTTCAGGCCGCTGTCATGGACAGAGTGCTCAGCAAGACCGGGTCTCTCACCCAGTACAACCATCCCTTCACTCTCAGGAGCTTTCAGTGAGAGTTCCACTGGTATGAAACTTTATCCTCAGTGACACTCAGTATATCTGAACAACAGAAGGAAGAGGGACATAAAATTTATAGCCCCTGCAATTCTATTATTTAAATTCTTGTTTTAAACCCTTACAAGTGATTACGAAACTATATTCAAGGTGCTTGTAAGTAGCTAGATAATGTGGGGTTTTTACGCTGGGAGATGAGGATTTTGTTCATGACAGTAAAACAAACCAGACTTTCCAAGAGCAGAATGAAGCCAAGTGAATTTAAAAAAAAAACAAACAGTAGTAAATACAGGCACCATTACCTAAGAAGAGCAAACTTCGTAAATAATTTCTAACTGGAAAATGCTAACATCTATTTTAAAAATTGCTCCAATGCTTTGAACTATGCCTTTCACTTACTACGCAGCCCTTTTCTTGACTTCACAGTGAATATGCAAAGAAGTGGGCAAGACTTCCTTTCACCTTGTTAAAAGAGTGAGCTACAACAGGAAACAACCTTAAAACTAAACTAAAAAAAAAAAAAATCAGGTCTAAGATCTTTAGTATGTGCATTTGTTTCAGACAGAGTCAAGATTCAATCTCACACTGCTCATACTTTTTTCCAATTATGCTATAGTTTACTTATGTAGGAGGCTGCCCTTCTACAATCCAAAAAAATGTTTTGTTGTCAATATAACCAATTAGGATTGAGTTGATATCATGGGTCCAGCTGCAACCTCAGTCCTTCACAGGCAGCAGTAGAACACTATAAGCAAGGGCAAATCATGGTTTAAATGTTTACATTTAAATAATGTTCTAGATTAAAAGGAATACACATTTGCCAATTATACTCTTATCACCTATGGAGCAATTATTATTATACCATGTCTACTTATCACTACTTCAAGAAAATAGTACGTCTAAAGTTTGCACCCAAGACGGATTAAATGCTCTTGTTTCTTTATTTCTGATTATTAAAACTGTAGTTTGGTCAGGGCTATATCAAATACTTAGAATCATAGAATCATTAAGGTTGGAAAAGACCTCAAGGATCATCAAAGCCAACCCACCACCACCTAACTCACTAAACCATGTCCCGAAGCACCACATCTACACGTTTCTAGAACACCTCCAGGGATGGTGACTCCACCACTTCCCTGGGCAGCCTGTTTCAATGCCTGATCACTCTTTCAGTGAAGAAAACAACTTCAAGCTGTTCATCCACTTCTACAATGGATGTGATAGTTTGCTTGTTTTGCCTTTTTTTTTTTAAGACGTATCAGTTACACCTCTCCAAGCTATGCAGCAAAGTTCACAGTCCAGAACACTTTTAGAACCCTGTTTTTTCTTTAAAGCATTATTCCAAATGTTAATAATTGCAAGATGTTACACTATTAAGACTTGAAAAAAAAATTAATCTTACTTCACTTTAAGAAGGCATAATTAACTTTTAACATTACTTCACATTCAACTTGACTGCTCTGCCTTTTTGCTACAAAGAGCATTATTACTGGATGCTAAAAAGTCAATGGCAAAATCAAAATACATTCTCAGTATTACGGATAGCAAAAAATATAGACTTAATTTCACTTAAGTAACAAAGGCTTTTATCAGCAAGGCATGAATTTTTAAAGCAAAACACTAGGGAATAGACGAAATTTAGAAGTTTCTGAGCACTGAGGCATCAATGGCTTCCTACTAGTTGCTGAAGAACGCTACAAAAGCAGAATGCAAAGCTTTGGGAAGGTACAGAACGGGATGTATTACAAAGTCTGAAAGCGGCAACAGACCTGACACCTAAGATTACACAGTAGTACTCATCTCCACGTTTTCTCTGCATGAGAGTGTGCACAATACAGCCTACAATTCTTGACAACTAATATTCTTCATAAGGGCATACAAACATAAACCATATTTCTGTACTGGCATGAAAGTTTTTTTTTTATTAGTTACAAATAACTATCAGGGCTTCAGAAAATAACTAGACAGTGATAGCAATGGGTTCAGTATCCTAGTGGAATGAGTCTTTAAAGCTGTTTCAGGAGAACATATAGGTTTGTATACTGATGCAAGTAGAAAACAATACCTCATTTTTTTTTGCACTTAAATCTAGTTGTGGATAAACATATTGCAATATACTAACAAAACAGAATTATGTATCCCAACATAATTTTTTTCTTCATGCAATTCATTGAATACATAGTCTCCAAATTTATTCTAATTGATTATCCTTATTTTTTATTTCCTAGTACACACACAATTATCATCACAATTAATACATTTAAAACACCCTAGCAAACACTATATAAATCATTAAATAAATGTTAAAAATCTCAGCCTCTCCTGCCATATTCATATTTCTGCTCTGAATCTAAACACAAAAGATGCATCCATGTCATAACAAAAAACTCAGTTTCCAATATTTATAATGCAATATGTTAAAACAACTTATACTGAATATTTTAAAATCAGAGAACCCAGATAAGCTGCACTCAAGAGTTTTATGATATTATCAAGAATCCAGAGAAATCTACAGACAAAACTTCTACTAGAACATGAAAAACAGGATATAGTCCAAAATAGCACAGAAAGGAAGAAGGGGGAGGAGTAGGGGGAATGGAGAAAAGAAATCAAACTACCGTCTCTGGACATAAACCCATTTAGTGAAACTGACAGCCACTAATGCAACTTCCTACTCTCTAATAAATAAGATCAATTTAATACTTTTATTTATCATAAATGTGAAAGATGTTAGAGACTACTGGAATTTCTGTACTGCATTTTTACATGCTTGTCTAATTAAATTTACAGTAAACAAAACAGGGTTGTTGTTTTTTTTTTAAATACTCTCCACTGATTGAAACCAGAATTAATAAAACCATTTCAACAATGAGGGACAACATTCCTAGCCAAACCCTTCACGTACCAATTCTCAATCCCATACCATTCAATATTATCAGTAACACAGACAAAACTATAAAATTACTAATAAATTTTGCTCATGGCACACAAGCTAATGGGGTGATAAACAATGAGAACATGTCACAGAGTAATCTGGATCATCTGGCAAGCTTGACACAATAAAATGTGCACTAGCATAGCCAAGTGTCTGGTCATTCACCTAGAAAAAAAGGACATACAGAAAACTTTGTATATATTGGGAAACATGACTAAAAGCATGATCATTCTAGAAAAGCAACTGCACGCGAGCACCACGATTGCATGTTTGTAGCAAGAATAAATCTCAGGAATGTTGCCTTTTTAACAGAAGCATATAATTTTGGTCACAGATCTAATAAGAAACTTGTGAATTACAGCCTTTTACATCCAGGGGAAAAAGAAAAGTTGCAACAAAACCACCCTCCACACCGATTAGTTGCCCCAGCGAGATGAGAGTGCAACATGCTGAATCAAATACCTGAACCCATTACAAGACGGGTCACAGAATAGAACACCAGAGACCATTCACTTTCAAAGCAGCCTAGTTGTTCTGGGGCTTCCAATTGGTATCTATCCTATCCCTTTGGAGTAAGGGAATAAAGATGTCCTTTTACAAGTGCTGTTTCTACTCTCTTCAACTTTTGGGCCTATCAAAGTAGAAAAAGAACGAAGAAGCCCAAAGGCAAGTACTATACAAACTGTATGTCTAACTGACATTTTATTTTCAAAAAAACAATCATTGCCAACCAAGCACATAAACAAAATCAGGAAAAGTAGTGAGGACCTGCCTTTTGCCTATAACTTGAGAACGGCTACACAATTTTCTACACGACATAATATTTCCTTTTCAGTTCTGAAGCCCAAAGTTACAAATACAGTAAGTTATTATTTCATGCTAAGAGCTTTTTATCTGCAGACTTCAAGAACAGGATCAATACAACTAATGTGTGCTTTACAACTCTTTGTCTAGTCATGCAAGAAAACATTTCTTGGCTGTTTGAAATAGCCCACAGAGCTAGGAAGACCAGCTGATAATCACTACCAACTATATAAAGCTACACTTCCAATTATAAATAATGTCCATACACAGAAACCACCTTTAAGCATAATTTTCAAAGCATAAATTATAAGGAGTAGTATATTCAGTAACACTATTCTCCTCATCAAGCAAGAAGTGGAGGATGCTGAACGCATTCCCAGAACACCAGGTAACATTGAAGTAGTATTTCCATGCATTGCAATTCTCCCACTGAAAGGGGTTAGGAATTGTATCTTCCAACACAGGAGAAACTAAGTACTGTGACATTGTTATGGTTTTGCACTGGAAATTAAAGCAGACAGCAGACATAAAATACAGACAAAATACAGATCTAAATGGGGAGGAAGTTCTAGGTTTAACAGGTTTGAAACAAAATCAGTAATAGCTGAGTGTGAATTACTACCAGCCATGTACAAGAAAGAATACCGCTAAGTTTTCAGCACTGAAAAACAAAAGCCAAAAAAGCACTTCAGCGAAAGGTTCTTAAACGGAGTTAAGCCATGCTGAGAAAGAGCAGCTAGCACCACTTTTACCGAAGTCTAGTTTCCTGAAAGCAAGAACTCAGCAAGAAAGTCAATTCATACAACCCAAGAAGTACAGTGGCTTCTACAAAGTAATGTTAAAACACAAAAAGCAATTCTGATTTTGTTACCATATAATGCTTCACACAACTCAGTGTGAAGAAAATGGTCTATTATATTTATAGTTTTGTGTTGAGCAGTACCCCATTGTTAAAGTACGAAAGCAAATTAAAACAAGGTCAAAAACTTGGTTTGTAAAAACTTGAGTCTCACTTTGGTTTCATCTTGTGAGGTGAATGTCATAAATACTACACTTCACAGCAGCTTAAACCTACTTGATTTTGTTTGTGTTTGGACATTACATCATTTTACAGCAAATAATTTTTTTTTCATTTTTTTCAGATTCGCCATAAGAAGTCTGCAGTGTTCATACTCAAGTTGACAAAAATCAACAAATGCTAATGCATCTACAGAGTCTTCCTCCAAACTGCAAACTCCTGTTTCTTAACCATTTCAGAAGCTCTTTCAATTCCAGCTTTAGGAAGGGATAACCCTTTCTTCTTTCACGATTAAATCCTTGGACTTTTAACTTCATAAAAGCTTTGGGGTTTGTATCTGATACTGTGAGGGTAAAAGTGAAACCATTGACACATATCCAGAACTTTAGTTCTGCAACTTGTGCAGGAAGTTTTTATTGTTATCTTAGGTTATATTAGTTTATATAACTTGTCTCTAAACCAGGTCCTACAGGACAACTAGAGAAGAACACGGATCTTGTAAATTCCAAAAACCATCCACAAAATACCTCACTTCTCCTTGGGAGTTCAACCCTTAATGACTGCTAAGAACCTTCATCCTCTAGCTCTGCTGACCTTTGAAACTTCCTTGGAAGTTTTGTTCTTCTTTTGCTGCAGGGCTCACAAAGAAATCTTAGATTTTTTTTTTTTTAGCACAATTTTGTAGGCAGGATTGATGAAGATAAAACTATGAAGTACTGGCCACCTCCTCTCACACAGAGAATAGAATATTTAAGAACAGAATATTTTTCAGTAGCAAAGGACCTGCAGTCCATCTAGTCCATCATCTAGTCCAGCAGCCTAAGGACTACAGATAACATTAACTGCACACAAAAATCTCAAAACTTAACGAAAACAGTTTAAATAAAAGTGCTCCCTTTGATCGGCTATACTAGAGGAATTTATTACTATTCAAAACTACAATTCTTCTTTGGGAACAGAGCAAAAAAGGAAGTAGCACTCCAATGTTCCATCCTTGGAAGATCCCACCAAACCATACAAATGTTCAAATCGTTATTTCTCATATTCAGTGACATCCCTAGCCTTGGTTTCCCCCAGAGATACATAAATCAGTCAGTCTCACCTCTGTACCTGGCAAGATCATGGAGCAGATCCTCCCAGAAACTATGCTAAGGCACATGGAAAATAAGGAGGTGACTGATGACAACCAACATAGCTTCACTAGGGGCAAACTGTGCCTGACAAATTTGGTGGCCTTCTACAGCAGGGCTGCAGCGTTGATGCATAAGGGAAGAGCAACTGACACCATCTACCTGGACTTGTGCAAAGCCTTTGACACTGTCCTGCATGACATCCTTGTCTCTAAATTGGAGAGACACAGATTTGATGGATGGACCGCTCGGTATATAAGGAATTGGCTGGACGGTCACACTCAAAGGGTTGCTGTGAGTAGCTCAAAGTCCAAGTGGAGACCTGTGACGAGTGAGTGATATTTCACAGGGGTTGGTACTGGGACCAGTGTTGTTTAACATCTTTGTTGGAGACATAGACGGGGGATTGATTGAGTGCACCTTCACCGAGTTTGACAATGACACCAAGCTGTGTGGCACAGTCGACACGCTGGAGGGAAGGGATGCCATCCAGAGGGACCTTGACAGGCTTGAGGGATGGGCCCATGCAAACCTCATTAAATTCAACAAGGCCAAGTGCAAGGTCCTGCATGTGGGTCAAGGCAAGCCCAAGCACAAATACAGGCTGGGAGGAGAATGGATTGAGAGCAGCACTGAAGAGAAGGACTTGGGAGTGCTGTCTGATGAGAAGCTCAACATGAGCCAGCAATGTGCACTTGCAGCCCAGAAAGCCAACCAGATCCTAGACAGGCCTACAAGAAAGCTGGAGAGGGACTTTTTACAAGGGCATGTAGCAATAGGGCAAGTGATAATGGCTTTAAACTAAAAGAGGGTGGATTTATATTAGATATTAGGAAGAAATTCTTCACTATGAAGGTGGTGAGACACTGGAACAGGTTGCCCAGGGAAGTTGTGGACACCCCATCCCTGGAGGTGTTCAAGGCCAGGCTGGATGAGGCTTTGAGCAACCTGATCTAGTGGCAGGTCTCCCTACCCATCACAGGGGAGTTAGAACTACATGACCTTTAAGGTCACTTCCAACCCAAACCATTCTATGACTCTGTGAAAAACACTATGGCTTTTGTTACTTCTGATGAGGTTCACACATTCTACCAAGCTACTGGTAGGTGCTGAATGGCTTTTGTTACCTTCATTTCTTGTCAAGTATTTGAAGGGAAGCATAATGACATCTTCCAGGTTCATTCCACATGTGGCTTTAAAACATATAACTATTTATAGTATACTGCACTTAAGGCTTTGTGAAACTCAGCACTATAAATATTTTACATGTTGTCTAAAGCCATTCAGCCAATGAATTATGGCTATTACTACAATGCTATTTCTACATTTTACTTGTGTACTATTCCTTGTTAAATCATGCTTAGACACAGCACCTGACGTATCACCATAGCATGCAGTACCCAATGCCACTACCACAATTATACTATACGGCTTCTGTTAGAAAAGTGAAGTTTAAAGTTAGCCTGCAAAAACCAGAATAGCCCCTTCTGACTCCCTTCATGTCTTCTACAGATAACTTAAGGGGTTCTTTATGTTAAACATTACACTGAAGAAAATTATTCAGACCCTATACTCCTAACATCCTGTGACATTATCAACACAATTAGAAATTTTCCCTCAAAATATAATATTAACACCACTTACTGCTTGGTTAACTGCAAACAATTAAAGCATGGTGCAGAATCTAAACCAGATATTAAGTTGGAAGCATTTTACATTCTTGAATCATGACAAAATTAACTTTCTGAAATACCTAGGTATTCTGAAATGTTTTGAAGTCAAATACTTTAAGTATTCCCAGTATTGTACTAGCCTTCATTTTACTTTTTTTTTAAAAAAAAAAAACCCTCTGCTTTTCATGTAATGTTCAATCAGATAGCACAAACCAAGAACAGGAACTCAGACACTACTATCATCATCAAGCATAATTTTATATGTCTCAAATACAGAAGAAAGCATTATCAGCACTAAAATACATGCTTCAATAAGCTTTCTCATAACTACTTAACCAACTTAGACAAACTTCCAACTAGTTTTCAATGTACCAACTGCCTAACTCAGACTGGAGATTTTTGTGCAGTTCCATGCTAGCTATCTGCAAGTAAACATTTTGCCATTTCCTGTTGCCTCACAACCATTTCAGTCCAAAGATACTTGCTCTGAAAAATCAAGCTTGCACAAGCTCACTAGAGGTGTTATAAGCTGTCAGGTAATTTTTTTTTAAGACTATCTGCCTTAAGCATGCTCCATTCCAACTAAACTCAGAAAAGCCATCTGCCTACGCAGAATGAATGCTCAAGAAATCACTGAAAACGTTCTACCTGCTGCAGAGTACTCGTATAACAACTCCCCTCAAAACTCCCGGCCTCTCTGCAGGCAAATAAGAAGTGGCAACAGGAATGGCAGTTTTGTCTTCTGTCTTAATGCTTCTTCTGCCAGAACAACAAAGGCTGTAGTTTGATATAAATGCAAAAAGGTATATAGCAGAGGAAGCTGGGTAGGAAAAAGTAAGGAAGCCCCCGAAAGTATGTTAAAAACAAAGTAGGGTTGGAAACAGGAGAGTTATTTCCACTATATCCACTCCCCCACAGAACCAAAAAGTTACTCCACCTGTCCCAGAAACTTAATATTCCTTTATCTACAAAGCCTATCAAAAAGCATGTCATAACCTTCTTTATTGAGAAATGCAGGAGCTAATGATCAATGGCCGCACACTAAAGACTGAGGATGGGTTTAAAAACTCTGTTGCAACTATGTCTGAAAATCAGAAAGTCATTCAAAAAAAAAAAAAAAACCAACCCACCACATGAAAAAAACAATCCAAACCACACAGTACCACTGATTTCCCTGCACTGAAAATGCTTAAATGCTAAATCCCATAAACCCCCTTTTTAAAGAGCATCTCCCTTTGGTACACAAAATAGACTACAAAAATACAGGCTTTCAGCTGAATCCACCAACAGGCCAAGAGAAACAAGAGGAATGTTGTAACACTCTTAGGGACAGTGCTTAAACTAGCCTAAGTGACAGCGACAGAACTCTCGTAAGGTAGTTTTGCCACCTCAGTGTGTATGTGGATCTTTTCTGCTTCTATTGCTGGAATCTCAGTGAGAAACAGCACTACTATATCTTGGTAAATTTTAGAAAAGAAGCTTCATTGTATTTCTGCTTGCAGAAAAGCCATAGCTGAAGGTACAGTTTCACAGTCTGTCTGAAACCATTTAAGTCTCCACTGTCACGAAAAGAAGGGCAATCTTGCTCACTTTCATCCTAACCACCTTCTCACCACTAGTATTAGCCCTTGCATCACCACATAGTCAGCCAGATCGAGAAGCCAATCTGGCTGAAACATAACTGTAGGAAAGGACTGAAAATCATTTTATTTTTCAGCTGCATCACACACCTCAGGAACACTAACAGTAGCACAAGAAACAGGCAGAATACATAACCATGGGTAGAACCAACTCTTTTGGCATCAATGCAAATCCACCATGAATACATCCTGAAAGAGAACGAAAAAGGAAGGAAACAGAATATGGATAATTACAGTTAGCACATATTTAGCTATGATAGCAACCAAGCTTCACATACATTAGAGCTGAGATGAGTCTTGACAACAGAGAAGTGTCCTAAAGACCAAAATTTCTCTCAAGCATAATGGATATCCTAGGAAAATGCACACAGAGAAAGCTGTTTAGTACATGATAAATGCCAGGAATGTCAGTTCATGAACAGCACAAGTTGAGTCATGAAAGAAATACTAAGTAGCTGGAGCAAACAAGGCCAAGTGTGAAAAGTCTAAGAAGGTGAAGGCAAAAAACTTTTTCCCTGGAAATTATGATAAAGCCAGTGGAATAATTAACAGATCGCAGTGAGTCAGGAAAATTAATTTAGCAGTAACACTTTGAATCATCAGACCACAAGTACATAAATCAGTGACAAAGCTACAACAGGTAATGCAGATGACATAAAACACAGAAGCTAGCAAAAATTTTACTTCTGCTGACAAAAAAATAAGGACAGAGTTATGAAACTGAAAACAAGACCGTACAATTCAAATATTATCTGGAAATTCAGGTAAAAAAACCTGGAGTTAAAGATGACAGATTATGAGTAACTGAGTACAACAGCTGTATCCACTGTGACTGTCAACATCTTACTACATTTTCACAAAAGAAATTTTTATGTAACAAAATCTTGTGTCTGTGTGAGAGACAGACAGAACATGATCTCTAGATTTGTTAAAGGCTCAATTTGTCATTTTTCTCCTACATAATTTGGGATTTTCAGAGTAATCTGGCTTCCACTGCAATTTCATTTCCATCAAATTAAAGTTTGTTTGCATCAAACTAAATCCTCTGGGTAGACAGTAATCAACTGAGGCACCAGGAAGAAAAATTGTCCACATCTTATTTGTTGCAAAAGTTAAATGATATTTCACACGAAAAGAAACAAAACTGCAGAAGTCAAAGGAAAATCTCTGGGTTATAAGGCAGCGACATAGAACACACGAGAAGCTAATTCTGTCTGTGTCTTGTTCGTATACATTGCTGGAGAAATCATAGATTTTTCACATTAACCTCCTCATCCTCCTCCCATTTTTTATGGGTATCCAGATAAAGGCAAAACTGAGGAAGAGCAAAAGAGCACAACAGCAACTTAAACCAACATAATCTGTGTCTGTAACACCTGAACATCTAACAAAAATCCATTGAAACGTTATGACAGGAAGTACTTCTGAAGTTTACAACCTCCATGCCTTAATTCTTCATCAATGAAACAAATGACAATACAAGCCTTTTAATTTACAGAGTGATGTGAGAAGTAGTACCTTAATGTTTGGGAAACGTACATGCTGCCAGTGAAAAGCACCTATCAAGTTTATTAACAGAGTAACATTTCTGCTCAGTATGGGATTTAGACTGATGTAACACATGAATTTACAGAACTAATTTCAAACATAAAATACTGAATGACAATCCAATTCAATCCATCTTCCAAGCTGAATGATGAGTCAAGCATCCAATGGGAGGAAGAGTTCATAATAAAGTGAGGGGGAAAAAACCCCACTGGTTTAATGACAAGTTTAATTCTCATATTTCCCCATTTTCCACTTTCATGTAAACTTAGACAAATCTTAAATTACCTGTGGCTTAAGGGAAAATATCCCCCTTAAATGGTAAAATGCTTAAATAGATCATGACTTGTGTATTTTTCCCAAGGCTCTTTGCATCATTTGTTTTTCACCACACACAATTTTTAAGTAACTTCACTGAGCCATCTGATAATCCAACTGAAAAAATGAATAATGGAAGCATTTTTAAAATCAAGCTTTTAGTTCTGCTGAGCAATCCACTCTGAAATACTACAAAACCCTAGTCCTGATGAAATAATATGTACTGTAGCTGTGGAAAAAAAGTAATACTCCTATCCAAATTCAACTTCTGTTTAAACCGGGGGCGGTGGGGGGAATGAAACTTTTCACTTGCACTTATCAAGCATCTGAGCAAAAATAAGGTACCTCAAACATCAACCATGTTTACAAATTCAGCAAAGCAAACACCCAACTGATTATATGCACCCTGCAACATGCTGTTGCCTACAAAGAAGACTGCAAGAAAGTCTCTCCAAAGTATACATCTAACCTCACCAATTTTGATTAAATAAAACATTAGTTACTCAGAAGCATTAGGTACCCAGAAGTATGAGAAAAAAGAAAAAACTCCAAAGGAAGATACCCACTAAAGCAATTGGGCACTCTGAATTTGTAAGTAACATTTTCAAGGAAAAATGGTACAAGGAAACATAGGATGAATTAAACAGAAGACATTCAGGAAGGAAAAGAGAAAAAGGTAAATGCATAGACACTAATTCTATCAGATCAATTACATCTCATGACAGTGTTTCTTTAAAGCAGACTAATAGCACCAGATCAAGCAGGCAAGTAGAAGCAAACTAGAAAAATCTAAACAAAAATATCTTCATTTCTTATTAAGAGAAAAATCTCTTTAAAATAATGAGAAAGCATCTTAACAGGAAACAAACATTTCCAGAGCTTGTGAAAGAAGAAAAGGTTTTTTTATAGCTACTGTACCAGTTTGCAGAAATGCATCCCCAAAATGTCTTCATAATTCCTATAGATGCAAAAACCATTGAAGCTGAACTGCTTAAATACAAACATGGTTGTAAAGGCTTCCCCCTTCCCATTTCTGACACAGAAGTTCTGAGAAAAGACCTTAAATTCACCAAATATACTACAGAAGCTGATCATGCTAAAGAGATATGGAATAAAGAATTCTAGTGGACAACGGTCATTTAGAAGCTAAATGACATACAATGACAAGCTCACATTTAAAGCAAAAGTTTTGCTTTTAGAATAAAATTAAGTAGAACTAAAGTGTTAGCCTTCATTCTAAGTGTGAATTACTACTATTTATCATATTTTGAGACCCATTAACCATCCCAGTGGCTCATCAACACTGAAAACCCCTCAAACTTTATTTTAGGTGTAGTATAAGTGCATACCTAAAAGCATGAAGCAGCTCTCACAGGGGAGATTTTGATTCTCTGCTCCATACTGTTAGTTACTTGCTCCTGGTCTAGATAATGCACACAACTTCTACATCATCTCAATTTTCCTGTGTGATACTCCCACCTAAGTAAATATAAGAGCACATCAAGTATGAGGAGAATTTCAATTCTAGAAAAAGATTATATTCCGAAGCACTAAGGATCAATCAACACAGTGCATTTGAATCTCCAAATCAAGCTCTCATTTTGGCTACTACTCGCCCGCAACATATCTAAACACCATGTTGGTCATTGACTGTCCTCATCCAGCTGCCTTCAGGCACCACATCCAGAAGTTGCTACTGGTTCTAAATATTCATTCCATTATCAGGAAAGATACACGAAGAAAAAGGAAAATTCATGACAGGATGCATTATCAAACTCTCCTTCACCTGGTAAAAATCTTAGGATGGTGCCAATAACTGAAAAACTTCAGTCATACACCTGCTAACCAGAGGCTGATCCTGGTCACATGGGTTTTTTCCATGGCTGAAGACACAGTAGCTTACTGTAAGGTTTCACTACCACTATGCTAACCTTGCTGCATCCACTGCCACTGATGAAAATTAAACTTTTCATTTCACTTCAAAGCTTCTCATTTTATGAAAACAAATCTAACTGTTTTACCAATCTTAAAATATGGAAAGAAAGGGAAAGGAATTAATAGCTTCTCAGATGCCACAAGGGGAATACGTTTCAAGTTACATCTTCACTAGAAACGTTAGAAACCGTCAACCACAGCGATCTGGCTAAACTGCTAGAAGAATAAGAGTAAGAATTTTCAGGCAATCAGGAGGTTATCTTCCTGTCTGATTACCAGAGCTAGCATGAATAAACTCCAACACAGCGAGAGCTACAAAGGACTTAAAAAATCTGACATTACTACCTTACCTAGGGAAAAACGTCCGTACATCATCACAAAAAAATGTCTCATTGCATGTCTGTGTGCACGCATATGTGCACATGTATACACACACACACAATTATAAGCAGCAAGGAAAAACATCAGGGATTTTAAGGTCCCACTGTGATTAATAAAGCACTGTCTGGAAGACAGGTCAAAGGCATACAGAAGGCTGTGCAAAACTGGAGCCTGGAACTTGAATTTTCACCTTCAAGCTCCAGAGAATTTATGTCACAATTTTTAAAAAAAATAATGGAAATTCTCGCAGCTAAGGGATTCAGGAAAATGCATTAAAAGGAAATGTCAGAAATCACTAAACAATTAAAATTTTATTTCTAAATTAGAAATACACAAAGTCAAATACAAAATACAGTTTAAGCTTTTAGTGAACCAAAATTTCAGTCTTTCATCAACCTATTCAGCTAAATAGATCCACCTTTCTTATTTAACTTTCAAATTCATGGACTTGTTCTGCTGAAACTTACTCAAAAACACACTGAAGTACTTCATTGCTAAAACAACAGAAAAATCAAACACCAAAAGACATAAGGTTCATTTACTGAGATGCTAGTATATTTTTATAACAATGTTCATTCTCACCTTACATTAAATAAGAGATTTTTCTTCCCCTCACTGTCAATTTTCATTTCTGGACAAGAAAACTGAAGTTCTACCCACAGCCAACAGGCCTGTCACCACTATCCCACACCACAGGCCTAGCAAGCACACTCCCTCCAACCAAAAAAGCCTGTCTAGTTACAGAGGGATCCTACTTGGCACACATCACTAATGTTTCTTCTTTACTGAACACACTTCTAAACAAATTCCTTTTTCTTCTTTCACCATTTCAGAGCATTATAGCTAAAACCTCCCTAATGCAAAACACCACCTCTTCCTCTTCCCACACCTAGTCTCGCTGAAGCTAGACAAAAGGTTCAGCTGCAATTAAGTGACTAAAGGATTGAAGCCTATGGAATTTATAAGGTACACTTTCGTGTCATTCTATGCTGCCATTTAGCTGTTACAAAAAAAAAAAAAGCGTTACTTGTCTTAAAGGCTCTTTTTAGGGACAATTTTCTATTACTTGAGTTTTGGGTATTTTACATTAAAGCTTCATGAAAAGTCAGCCATGAAATTCCCTCCATGTACTTTAAAATTTGGAAAAAAAAAAGGTTTCTTCTGTGAGAGTTCTCCATCAACAGATGTACATCTTTAAGGAATTATGCAATGTGGAATTCCCCTCCTATGAATGAATTCATGGCTAAATGCTAACTACCAAACAGTATGATTTGCTATGTCCATGCAAAAAAATATCACATTTTCCTGTTGGTAGTTACATGCGTAAGGAAAACTAAATCACAAAACAGAGTTATATACTGGTTTTGTAAGCAGATCAAGGATGCTACAAATAAAGGTTTCCCACGATAACATTCCTGATAGCTATCCATTCTTCTAAGGACTTCTAAAGCAGTCTCCATTTTAACTTCATGAAAAAAGTTGAAAATACTAGCATTCAAAACATTGCCAGATTTTAAATCTACATCCCATGGATCTCTTTGGGAGGTTTACTAACAAGAAGTAGTTAACCAAAAGCAGATAATCACTCTCACAGTCAATACTAACTAATCCTTTAAGAAAACTATGTAGCAGTAATGTTTCCTTTAGAAAGCAAACCTGTGAATGTATATGTATCAAAATGGTTTTTATTTCCAGCATTTTAATTTTGTTTGAAAATACCGCTGTTAACCATACTCCCAAGTCATGCTACAGCCTTAAGCATAACAGAGACAGCCAATACAACATGACTGTTTTAAAAAGATATATCAACTCATTACAAAACCGTAATTCATTATAACAGTGTGAGAACTTTAAGATGCTCCTACATTAACAAGAGGACAAAACCTAAATTTAATATATGAAGAATGTCACGGATTTTTCTAACGCATGAATCCAAAGTAGCTCAAACTTCTCACATAGAAAAATTTCAACTCTCACTGCATGCAAGCATATGCTTATGAAAGACTTTCTTTCCATTCCTTGCCTCTACTATGGAAAGACTTTGTTTTATCTACCATTCTGCAATACAAAGGTTTACCAAACTGCTCTTCCTAAACATAACCAACTGCTTGGTTGAGACCGCTAAGCAACTGATACTCAACACTACAGGATACTGCAGAACAAGAACCTCTTAAGAAAACCTCTTAAGAAAAATGGAGAAAAATAAAGATTGTTGTGAACATTCTACACTGACGGTAAAGGGCAGGTATAGCAGTATAGCTTAATTTTTAATTCTCTTTGCATTAGGTTTGTGTCAGGGAGACAGTATGTACAACAAAGCTCCGTTATGTAAAAAAAAGATGTGTATTTATATACCACAAACATCGTGTATGATATAAGACAAGTCTACAGCAACAGCACACAGCATTGCTAGCTTTGCCAAAAGCAAAGTACTACAACAAAAGACAGACATTATCAAGCTGTGTTCCCAAAACATTTGAACTCTGATTTTAAACAAGGGTGATATGGATAACAGAACCCGATGCAGCTACACGGAGTTTCAAGAAGAGACATATCCATGCCATAAGAAAAACTTAAAGATACCTGAACAAGAGAAACCACGTCCACATTTCCAGATTAATACTAATGCTAACATCCAGGAAACAATTTCCTAAACTACACAAAAGCCTTCACATGTATAGCTTTTCAAATGAACAGAAAACCCAGCAATATTTCTTACATCTTCAGACAACCACTTCACATTGGTCTCTGCAAGTGCCGGATACTCAAGACTACCAGTTAAAAAAATGCTTTAAGTGAAAAACAGTAAGGGAAACCTTTGATTAATTTACTTCACAAATTAGTATGATCATTTGCTCAGGATGTTATACCTACAGTTTGTATATCTCTTAGGATATATAAAACAGTATTTCCAAAAAAAGAAATAAAATTATATACATACACACACTCAGACTACTGCCTAACACAAAAGTACTAGCCATTCAAATACATGAAATAGGTTCTTATTTCTCAACTGCAGCAGGAAGGACAGAAATATTTACCACGGAATTTAATATATTTTCAGCACACACCTGACAGAAACATGTCTTGGAACAAAGATATTACAGGGATCTTTACTTTCTTAGAAGTCTGTTGGATTTTGTTGAATAGACACTAATCCACTATTTTTGTTTATCCTGAGTCTTGCTTGTAAGAATTCCAGAATACTAATAAAATGTATAAACCTGGAAGCGGGCATTTAGAAGAGAGAGTAGTTGCACTGGTGTGCTTCTGAGTACAAATGCACCACAATGTGGTAAGTAAAATTTTTATATAAGGGTGACAGTGTGCCACAGATAGAGAAAGAGTAAGTAGTTTTGCTACCACTATCCTTATTGATTACCACCTCCAAATGCAGTCTTCCTGTCAATTCAATGGGCAGAAGTATCACCACAAGGGCAAATTCTGCAAGACATGAAGCAGCAGCCTGGAAAGATCATAAGCTACCCAGAAGAAATACCATTAAGAAAACTTACACAAAAGAAAAGTACAAAAGATATTGGAGAGAGAGGAAAAAGTTAAAAAGTTGCTGTGACACAACCTTACATTTATTTTTAGCTAGAATCTCCCCCCCCGGCGAAAAATGCTGATACTTGAGTTTCTTCCACTGCAGCTTTATTATTATGTTTATGTTTCCATTCAAAGCTATCATTAAACATCCCCGTTGTCCAGTGTATTGCAACCGAAAAATCAATACATGTATTTTATATGCTTCCCCAAAATTCCTTATATTAGCTCCTGTACTTTGTTGGGTCAAAGAATTAACATTACTTCAACTCAAAGAATCAAAAGCGTAAGTTTTTAAAAAAACAACAAACTAGCAAACAAACGAAAAGACCCCAACATCCTCATGCATGACTTAGATTTTACTGAAACTAAACATTTTATTTGATCAGGAACATTCATGGTGGGGAGTCCTGCCAATTTCTCAAAGTAAAACCTTAAAAGATCAAGAATAAAGTTAGCTGCATACATATTTCAAGCACCCCTAACTCTTGATTACTAGAGACACCATTTCAATTCCATAATAAAGGTGAATCCTCCAAACACCCATCAACAGTCCCTTCCTAAACATAACAATTTTGATATCCACTTGTCAGGCATTTGAGAAGCCTGCTGCAAAACACAGGTTACCTAGTCCATCTGTCATAACAAGCATTGCCACTAGTATACTTAACACTGCATATTAATATCTAAACTCAACAACTTTTAAAAAATACAGGCCCCAGTTCTGCAACTAGGTCAGCAAAAGTGGGCCTTGTGCTAGCTTTGAGACTGTGACTTCAGAGGGTCTTTGGGCTGATACAAATGTCCAGTGCTGTGAATACAACTGCAGAATTGTGAATATAAATCAAGTTGTACAGACAAGAAGACAGCTGAAACAGACACAATATGCCTACAGCGAGCCTGGGAATCCCTTGAACATTTAATTAGAAGAATTATTTTCTGAAATAATTTTTTCCTCTACATTTGTCTGTTATATGATTATTGTACATCTTCAAAATACTTTACTCCTGAGGGAGCAACCTGAGAATGAAGTATGTCATCTTAAGAACCACCTCAACACTTTTGAATGCTTCCATGAGAACAAAATTAATTATTTTCAAAGCCTATTCTCTCTGCATACAAACAATGCAGCACAAAGTGAGACAGCACACATTAATGGAGTGATCACCAACACAAAAAAAAAACACCCCAACAACCCATCCAACTGGTGAAATCCTCGGTTTTGTTGGAGGCCATTACAGAAAAACTGCGGCCAAACTGCCTGCAACTACCTCTGCCACACATCTTAGACAAGGGGAGAGGGTTATATTGCCTAAAATAAATCGCAAACAGACAAGCCCAAAGACAGAAAACTTCGAGGAGAAGCAGCAGGGTGAACTAGAGAAAGAAGATGCAAAAAGCCATGCAGGTTTTTTGTGCATCGAAAAAGGGTTGCTGGAAGCCGAGACTAGAGGAGTGGCCTACGTGTTAATAATGTTTACAGCGGGCGTGAAGAAGCTGGTGCTTTCCATTGAGACTGTAGGAAAAGCGCCTCAGCAGGGCCTTATTTCCAGGCGTCGCCCGGGCCTACACGGCTCCAATCACTCCACCTCAGTAATGGCGTTCGGGGCGAAGGGAAGCGAGAACCAGGGGAGGCAAAGCTGGGTGCAACGCTGCGGGGAGCCACCGGGCCCTCCTCGCCCGGCGGCTCCGGGAAGAGGACGACGTGAGGGGGCCGGCCGGCGACTATCAGAGGCC
>NW_010144405.1:0-4674 GCF_000699245.1 Pterocles gutturalis
GGGGGAGAAAGGTGTCTAAAATCAACAAACACATCATTTTCAGTTCTGGTTATGAGTGAAAAGCCTGTCTTTTGAAATTCTCTTCCTTCGCCACCATCTCTTGCATGGCATTCCTTAGTACTGATGATGCACTACCAACACATAAGGCATGTTTACCCAGAAAAATGTTTCACATTCTCTCCATCTCTTTACTTCAATGGTTCAAATTAGCAATGCAATCAACATGAAATCAAGATAAGACTCGTACTACAAAATATAACTGGCACTGTGACATCTGAATGGGTTTATCAAATAAAGACTAATAGTTAATTGTTAACAACCAAGTATTAACAATGGATTCTGTCCAACATTAACCCAAGGCCAGCTGCAACTGAAGTGTTGCCCAACAAACACTAAAATTTTCAGGAATGACTGCCTATATGTTGCTACAGAATAGCATTAAAGAAGGGAAATAAAATTATTAGCTTTAAGTTAAAAATAAAAATATTATAGCTAAATAGAATTTAGACATAATACACACGTAACTTCATATATATTATATATGCATATATATAATATTAGATACTAGGTATGTTATCTGATTGTTTTTTTTATATATACATTTATATATAAGCAAACAGAAAAGGGCCTGATCTGCTCACAAAAAAAGTAATTCCACTAGAGAGAAAAAAAAAAAAAAAAAAGCCCCAGAAACATCTACCACAAAGAAAACTTAAATCACTCAGTACTTGTCCTGAACTAGAACTAAGACTCAAACACTCAAATATTCTGTAGGCTACTTCAGTATATTGTCATGTCTTCTTCATTTGACAAATTAATGACTGAGTAGCAGAAATCCAATGTTCCTTGTTTAAAGTCTATCAAATCACTTTTAGCTTTGTTACTTTCATTTAATATAGAGTTCCTTCTCCCAGGCCTCCTGACATATGATAAAGCTGATAATACTGAGCTAGTGTGCAGTGTAAAAATATAAAAATTGGTGGATACCAACCTGATGAAATGGATCATCTCTGTATTCTTTCTTCACACATGGATTCACTTGAGGGCTTTCTACGTCTGTCTCACTGCTACAGGAAGAGTGGCACTCTGCACAGTGTAAGAGGTCCTCCCACAGCACATCTTCAGTTTCCGATTCTGGCCTCGTACTCTCAGAATCTTGTCTGGAGCTTGAACACCGCGAACTGCAGCTAGTACCTGACTTAGGTGTATCCTGAAATTAAAATTTACATTGGAATTAACGCAGCTTTTTCATTCTGCATTGTTGCCTGACAGGACAGTTATAAAGTTCAAATTTGTGAATCCACATTTACCTGTTTTTTATGTTCCAATGCATTATCTTTCTCATAAGAAAGAATTACATGCTTATTGAATGAGTGTCTAAGAGGTTGCACATTTTTATACACTATACAAACAAGTAACAGTCCATGGTCCCTGCTTTGTTGGGGAGTGGGTCACATAATGAAGAATTAAATCAGATTAAATGTTAAAAGGAAATAACTATTTTACAGATTTTTAGAACTCATTAATTTAGACTTTAACAGCAATTATCAAGCTGCAGACTCCAATTAAGCCTCTTTTAGAACACTTTATAGATTCATTATTTTAGCAAAAATGTGAAAGACACAAGTGAGGCTTAAAACCATGTACACTGCACTGAAATTGTAATACAGAAATACGACTGAGAGCGAGAAAAGTATCATTCACAAAGTAAATTAATTTGACATTTTGATTTTCTGTCTCTAGGTGTTTGAGCTGAAGCACTTTAGCTACTTAACTTCTCCTTACAGTAAGGAATTCTTTCTCTAGAAAGGGCAGGGCCCTGGAGGAAGAAGGGACAGATATTTCTAGTCATCCAAGACCTGAGGCATTTAAATAGCCTTCAAGCAAGTAGTGTGGACACAATTTAACTAATTTTAAAAGAAAGCTTAATATGTTCCAGAAGTACATTTCTAAACATAAGAGCCTGTAATAAAAGAGGAATTGACTCTCAAAATCCCCTACAAATCACACGCCCCCATTGTTACTAACATACCTTCTCAAAGACAGAGTGAGCTTGTTCGAAGACAGTTATGCATCAGATGTAGAGAGGAAAAATAAGCAAGAGTGTACACAGCTACTGCTAGGTATGCGTGTAATCTACACAGTCATACATAAAATTTTAATTATTTCAAACACACTGTACTTGAGAAACAAGCATGCCTTATTATGTCCAAATTTTATCTATCTTAGAAAAAGAAAGAAAAATATTAAGTTTGGGACATTCAAATCTCCCCATGCTTACATATGAAACATTCTAACATCATTTTCAGAACAAGACTGCAGAGCTTTAAACTACTTTCTACAGTAAGCAGAATCCATTTCCTGCAAGACAAGTAGTTAGTCTTAAAAGCAGTACCATCCTACTCATTGCCATCCTCTGGCAATTTCCCCTTCTCTTAACACAAAATTTATTTCCTTCTACTACTTACTCTCGAGAATGTACACAGTTTTTTACACTGAAAAAAAAATTAAGCAATTTTTCAGCAGACCTACTAATTTTAACATGATCGGTAATGCATTACTATCTGAAGAACTGTTCTTTCGTCTTCCTGAAAATCATGCTTAATGTACTTTATCTAAGCAATTTTGCAAAGAAATATTTAGAAAAAATTTGGTCTGAACTCTTTCTTTTACAAAGTGAGGGATAGCAACAAGGCAGAAAGAGTCTGAACTATTTTTTTTCTTTAAAAAAAATATTATTTATTGAAGGAAGTCACTACTGGGTACCACTGAGTCCTGAAGTTAATAAAGAACATTAAAAAAACTTCCTCAAACAACAATTAAGCTGACAAGTAAACATGAAGATAAAATAAAATGGAGGACAGAAGCTGAGAGTATATCCACCGACTTCACTAATTTATTTTTTTTTTAAATACAAAGAAAGCTTTCACAGATTTGACAACTATTGTTTCATTTCCTTTGTAATTGTGTGTGGGGGAGGCGAGTTGGTAACAACGAAGAAAGGCTTCCTCTTTCATGGCATCAGTCAGATAAGTAAATGGGAACAAGTGTAAAATACTACTGCCAAAGCCACCGATGGAGCAAATTTAGTCTCTTCAGTTTCTGAAGATAGAGTCTTCCCTAGCTCTGAAATACTCTATGCAAGAGAAAATATATTTTAGCTGGAAAAAACCTGACTGTAATCATGTGTTTTCGCTTCCTCTTGTCAAGTACTACCAGCTGCACGAGTATACAGTCAAGAGACATCTTCTGTAATATGAAACAAACAGTTCCAAGTAGCGACCTGTTCAGTTATCCTAAACCAAAAATGCATGAGGCATTAAACACTTAAATAAATCAGCCTTCTTTAACCACAGTCTGAGAGAAAAAAATTAAAGATTGTCTAATAATGTTTTTATGAAAAGCATCAACTCCAAGGGTTTGCATTTGTTATCAAAGAAAGCAATATCCAAACCCTTCTAAGAAGACATTTCCCAAATCAAGTTGAAAGCTTACTCATGAAGCTCTGCCTATTCAATCCATCTGTAAGTGGACTTTTGTCAGAACTGAAATTACTCTTTACACTCCTTTCTCATAGTCCTACTGAAAAAATAGCAATACAGCCTTTAAAAAAAAAAAGTTCCATATAGCTGTTAATTTGGATACCATTAGCAAAAAAAAAAAGTTATTTAAAATTATAAACAAATAAATAAAAACACAATAACATATCCCTTTCTCTTTCAGTGTCTGAGTCCTTACAATTAAGGACTCTGCTAATATGGAATCTATGAATTCCCCTCTTCTAAGCTATGCTGTCATCAAGTCTCTGAATTTTTACGCATTACCAATTTTGCTCATATTTCATGACAATATTTTAAATTATTGTTTCAATAAACGTGAGGGAATGAAAACTCAGAGGTAGAGTCAATCAGTCAATCCACAAAAAGTTTAGTGAATCCAAAATGCTATCTAAATGGAGAGAAAAAGCAGCATTAGCATGATGAAAATTTGCATATTGTCAATTACTACAGTTTCTGTAACAAATCAAGTTTCCAGAGAAGATAACTGGTCTTAAAAGACCAGAGTCAGTCATAACCTGATGCAAGATTTATAGAATATATTTTATTTTCCTTACAACAAGCTGAAAAATAGGGGGAAGGTCAAACAAACTACATAAAAACCTCTTAATTTCAAAGCGCTGTCATTAAAAAAAAAAAATATATATATATCTCCCTGTCCCCCACTAGCATGACTTCCAACTGAGAGACTCCTAAAATCCACTACAGGAGAAAAAAGTTTGAAGAAAATGTTTATTCAATAAGAAACCAAAAGGTTTTAACAATTTACAGAAAAGAAGCAACGGCCAAGAACATACCTCCAGAGGATAGTGTTTCTTATAATGGTGAGATTTCCTGTTTCGAAGTGTACAATCGCTAGAAGTGCGTTCCACGTTGCGACGTAAAGAATATCCAGTTTCAGGCCCTTCCTCACTAGAAACTTCATCTGATAAATTTGTCACAGTCCTGTGAGTATCCTGGTACAAGAAATACAGTATTATTAAGACATACACTTATACTTAATAGGTCTTGTTCTCAACTACTGAAATCAAATTTCTTTCTGCAGCACACTATCTCTGCTCTGATAAATCAGATATTAATGCATTTCCAATAATCAAAAGTAAGTGGTACAGCAGGA
>NW_010144405.1:4690-10549 GCF_000699245.1 Pterocles gutturalis
TTGATATCAAAGTAAACATTTATCGGATCTTGAAGGGATAGTTCATATTATACTAAAGAACAATTCTGACATCTTATTTTTAAAGATATTTTGCCTAAACCAAACCTACCAAGAAAGGCTTAGAGACAAATTCAGAAGATTTGAAAACAAAACAAACCACCAAAACTGTGATAGCAGACACTCTAAGACTGAGTTATCAACACATACAGTAAAAAGTTAACATTTACCTCTTCTTCCAACAGTAAAGTGCTACAGATTGCATGTAGAATAGTCAGATCATTAATTTATTCCACTTTCCTCTTCCCTCATTTTAAACTAAAATTAAAGTAGTCCTTACAGTAACAGAAAGAAAAAAAAAAGGCAATAAAGGATCATTCAGCTGTCGAAAACTTTTTTTGTACACTCTCATTTATTAGGAGATCACTAGGTAGGACCCTGTAAAGTTTCCTTTGGAGTTTTCCTGTCATCAATAAAATGCTAAAAGGACAAAAAACAGTGAAGTTATTATCTATAAACACAACAAATCCTTTCTGCCCACAACCCAGACATCATTCTCTCTTCCATGATGAACTGTTTTCTGAGATGCTTCAAGGTGAGGTCATTTCACTTTTTTAACAGCTGTGTTGCATAAGGAAAGAGGGACAGGCAGAACAGTCTGGGATGTCTTATCTGCTACCTTTTGCAGTGGCACTAAAATGTATTGATTGTCTTTGTAAGAAGAGATGAGAAGGAGGAGAGAGGAGCCTATTCTAGCCTCTGTCAACTACTCTTTAATGTGGGTGTGTACTCACCAAGCAAGTTAAACCACAGACAATATCTCATCCATTCTATCAATTAAACTTAAAACTCTTTAAAATTACTTTTTCTTAAAAATCCTTGATTTGTTGAACTTGATCAAGAATGCAAAATGCTTGGAATTGATAAAGACAACTGAACCTCTGTTGCTATCACTGCTGAGAAAGCACCTCCTGCAGAGCAACAGAGTGAAGTTTTTGCCCTGAGACAAAACTTTATCACCTTCATTCTGACTTAATCATATGGATCTTTAAGGGATTGACAAATAATTTGGTTATGAAATCCACAAAGAATGCTTTTATAAAACTGTGCACTTGTAGACTTCCAGGAGAATAATCTTTCCCTTTGATATTATAATGGAAAAACCCTTGCTATGTTTGATCATTGATGGTAAACACTAGTGAGACAGAGTCAAACATAAGACCTGTAGCAGTAGTCAACATATGTTCAAATGCCAATGATAAGCAAGCCAGGAAAAACATTTTGGAAAAGCTATTCCATAGAACAGTAAGATGAAAACAGGAGATGCAGGAGATAATCTCACCCAGACAAATTAAAAAGTTCTGCTTTCTTTCATGACCACTTCCTACGCTTCCATCTCATCCCTATTCCTCACTATTGAGAGTCCTGCCTACTTATTTGAGAAGGAAATCATGTTTTCTTTATCTTCTAAAGAGATCAATTAAAAAAAAAAAAAAAGAAAAGGAAGTTGATTCACAGGCAAATGCTCAGAATGACCTCAAAATTACACACTGTCAGTAATGCAACATTTGTTCCATTTTAGCACAGAGACAGACCTGTGCCCAGAGTACCAAAGAAGCAGGAAAAGGTACAGTCTGTTTAGCTGGTCTGGAAAAACCCACAGATAAAACACAACACACAAATTTGTGCACTGGAATACGGAATGGCAGAGAGTGTTTAGATGTCAGTAAAGATCCTCCTACAAAGGAAAGCTAGGAATATAAAGATGGAATAAGAAGTCTTAACATCACTTTTGGCCTCAGGACTCTCAGCCTGATTTCATTTTTAAAACATTTTCCAGGATAAATTAGACAAGAATGCATCAAAAACATCATAAAAACACACCTCACATATCATTTGACAAATTAATAATCCTGCTTTGAAAGAAATGAAGCACACTTACTTTGTGATGACTGTGACTGTTGAAGGTATCTCTCACTGTTGCAGCGCTCCACCCTGACTCTTCAGGCTTAATCACTTCACATCGACGTTCATGGGCCTGCATACATTCTTCACTGCTTTTACCTGTCTTCTTCCCATCAAGGGACACATAGCCATTATCAGTCTCAGTAGATTTATCTATTGAGTTTTTTGCTTTCTTAGATCTATATATGAAACAAATACATGTATTAAATTAATGATTCTCTCAAATTTTTCCCAGTCTAAATCCTGCTTATCCCTCTCAACCCATATTTTAGTTTTACTAAGATGACCATAAACTAATAATATTAACATTTGATGCAATATTTGTAACTATTTCATCTTCTCAGTAATACCCATTATCCTTTCCTAAAATTGTTACAAAAGAAACAGTGTCTGAAAGAAAATTATATCATGAACTACTGAAAAAGGAGAAATGTTTAAAACTAAAACTTCACAGCAACTTTGGCAATAGAAGAACAAGCAGCCTCAAATGTAATGAGAAACTTCTCTATTTTATCTTAACAAAAAAGAGGGATACTAAAAGTTCCTTTAAATGTTATTAATTCAAGGCAAGTATGTCATTTCCTGAAGCTGCAAACAAACATGCTGTTTAGTACTCTGGAGACAGATATTTGTTGTTGTTTTAGATACACTCTGCTTACTAACAACTCTATACTAAATAGAAGGTGATTTACCCTTGTCCATACTATCCAGTAACACCCCTGGCAACATGTTTCAATATATCTTACAAACACACTAATTAAGCCTGTTTTCAAATCACAATTATTAGTCTTAGGAATTACTATTCCTAAGACTACTAACACTGATGAATAGTCTTCCATAACATTCTCCAGACATCATGCCCTTACCTAGTCAATAGATGTAGCAACAAGAGTATCTGTTGCCAGAAAAGGCTTTCTCAAAGCAAGTGTTTGGATGATTACACTTACAAATTAGAAAGTGCAGTCAATGAAGGAATGAAAAGGAATAGCAGCTTGCTACCTTATCAGTAGAGACTACTTTAAGCCTTCACTTAAACTTCTGTATTCTCAAAGTAAATAACATGGGAAAAAAACTAGAAAAGCAATGGCTGTCTTGTATTTATTAGATTTTGTCTGTTAGATTCACAGAACACTTGGGGTATGGGGGAAGTGTTATAAATCAAGTTCCCAGCTTTTTTTATTTTTATTAAAAGTACAACACTGGACATAAGCCATAAAACTATCATGAATCTGTCCAATTGATCTGGTGCTCCTATGAGGGAATATGTCGTTCTCTTTAAGGAATGAGGCATTCTGTGAGAGCTTGGAGTACATCGCAGAAGATAAAATTCCTCTTTAATATGTACATTGAACAAATAGGGAGAATTTGGATAGTCGCCTCACACTCCTCCTAAGACAAGGCATTCCACATATACAAAGGTGACCAGAACACAAAAAAATGGCTAGGGAGAGCTGGATAAAATGGAAAAAATCTAAGAAAAAAAAAGGAACAATTCATCTGTTGAAATGCAGACAAAATAATGAAGAGAAGAGACAATGTTACTAAGGTGTTGCATCATCCTTTCCCATCTTTAATCTCCTTCTACCTTCCCTCACCCTCTCTGGAAAAAAGCTAACTGCATTTATATATTTTTTTAAACCAAAGTAACTGCTGCTCCACTTCTCTTGTAGGAAGCTATAGAACTCACTCACTATTCCCTGACCTATTCCCAAAATTCTTCATCAACTTTATTTCTAAATGAGTACAAAACCAGCAGAAACACTTTCTGTAGCTATTATATATTTGCACAGAATAATTTTTATTGTAAGCTTGCAAAGGTAAAGAGACAGCAAGATCCTTTAGCATGTGTTTTGTGGTGGAGGAGGTAGTAAGCCTCCTATTTGCAGATTACTGATGTGCTAGCTCACACACAGAGTTTTAATTTTTTGGGTCCATTAAGAAGATAAGCTAAAATACTACTGAGGCTTTGGACAAAAAGGTCAAGCTATCTACAGCAAACATGTTAGAACTTTATCTCTGTGCCATTCCATAATATCATTGTTTAAGTCAATGAAGATAAGACAACTGAATAAAGAGAAATTTTAGCTTATTATTTAATGGAAAAATTTGCTCTTCCACTTCTGGAATAAAGCAAGTATCAGCCTTTCAGTGGTAACTCACTGTAAAACAATAAGTTTCAGTAAGCTCAGTTGTGAGCACTAAGGAAGTAGCACTAACATTAAATTATCTCCAACAATCAAGAACCCAGAGAGGCCAGTTTTTAATGTATTAAAAATACTTTTGTCACATCTTAAAAATTTATTTTTAAGAGTGCAGAAGGGAATGCAGTTCTCATCACATACATACATACACGCATCCAGTCAGAGAGACTTACTCCACAAGTTACTAAGCTGAATGAGTGGAGTAACCGGACTTCCAAGTTTGATTTGAGTTTTTATGCATTTCACATGAAATTTGAAAGCCTCTAGGAAGAAGTAGCCTCAAACAGTTGAGTAGGAAGAGATAAGAGAAAAAAAGAATGTGTCTATGTATGTATGTATAATTTGTTAAGATAGGACTTAACTCCTCGAGCAATGTTTAAGTGCTTAAGCGGCAACACAAATACTACTCTGATACCAACTAAGGTTCGTTCTGAAAAAACAGGTAACTTGGCTGAAGTTCTTCATTTGCTTATAACACAGAAACCAGTTTCTTTTTGCAAGAATCCCTAAATTTAAGTGTAAGTCTCAAGCCAGAAAAGCACAAATTTGGGCTTAAAGTTAGGCTTTCATGCACTATACTGTATTAAAAGAAAAAACAATAACAAACATGAACAATACATCCTTAGCTGATAGAAATGTATAGTTTCCTAGAATTACTATAGATGTACATCATTAATCAGCTTTAAAAATTTGATGCTAGAACTATAAGTCTTTAGGAGCAAGACAGGACAACACCATGAATAAATCCAAGGTCTTATCTCCTCCCTGTTCATGTTGCAAAACTTCTCAAGAAAGTAAAGCACAAATAGCAACTCTTCTAAATTGTAAGAATTCCATAACCGGAGTAAAGACACACACAGAGAGCAAACTCACAAATCAGTACTACATTCTGAATAAACTATCTATGTGGATATTGCCCTCCTTTCCAGTGAAACTAATAATTAGCATTTTCTAAATTGCCCCTGTGCTGGATTAAAGTTTAGAATCACATTTCACTAGTGAGACTGAGTCCTGCCATTCCAAACGGTATCTACTGAATACACAGTTCCAGATTACCAACAATCTGAGTGTAGGCAAATCATCTAGGTTCACAGGGTCCTTCCCTAAAGCAAAGAACATAATTTCTGAGGTTAATTTTGAAACCATCTGTATAAGACCTATATTAAAAACTAAAGAAAATGGTATGTCAAAGCTAAATATATGTGAAAAAACACTGTAAATAAACACTAATGAAACATTCTAATGTGCTTATCTAAAGAGCTTCAAAATATGTCTTAAGAAACAGGACAGACGTTACTGTACAGCTTCCTTGCACTGAGGTTTCAGAAGATTTTCTTCAGCAACATCACCAAGTAAAGCAGTCAACGTACTTCACACTGTGCTCCTGCGTACTCATTCCCAGCCTCACTCTGTCATCCCACTGTGCTGACAAAACTGTTTGCATTGCCATGAAAAAAATTACATGAAAAAACTGATCTGCATAATCTCCAGGGAAAAAAGGTTATTTTTCAGCTGTACGAGTTCCTGATATAGTTTGTATGGCTCCAGACATACAATCTGTGTCTCTGCGATTGAAGAGGTAATAAGTGACTAAGGGCTACTTACAGGATTCTCAGTCACTCTGTGCTCTTTATCCTTTGAAGATACTGTATACACTACGTAGTTATCATTGAGGCTTAACATCTATATATATATA
>NW_010144406.1:0-268 GCF_000699245.1 Pterocles gutturalis
TCCCACTGCAGCCCCTCCACCGTCGTCCCCATCTCCAGCACCTTCGTCTCCGCCGACGTCGCCTTGTCCTGCAGCTCCGCCAGCTGGGGACACGCGGGGACAGTTGGGGACACCCGCGGGACGCACCCTGGGATACTGTCGGGACACTGGGGGGGAACTGGGGGGAACTGGGGGGCACTGGGAGGCACTACGGGGACACTGTGACACTGGGGACAGTTGGGGACACCCGCAGGATGCACCCTGGGATACTGTCGGGGCACTGGGGGGG
>NW_010144407.1:0-553 GCF_000699245.1 Pterocles gutturalis
GACCATACCATGACAAGGAGAAGAAAAAAGCAAGCTTTTACATGATTTTATATATAAAATTTTTTTAAATATGTATTTTTATATATAAAAAAGCGAGGTTTTATATGATTCCAGTACAGCTGGTTTTCTGTAATTTATAATTAGTTTAAATTAATTGCTTGTGTACAGGGAAACCAGAGGTGTTGCACCAGGGATGTGCTCTCTAGCTAGGTCACAGCAAAACGTTAACCTATATTGGCTGGGGTATGAATTATGACAGCTTCCCAAATCCTGAGAAAAAATGTAGACACTTCAATAATGTGAATGTTCTTGTCAAGGAGGGGTGGCTTTTCCTGCAGTTAATACAGACAATAGTGCCAGATCTTAAAAGAACAAATGCATCATGCCCTTGGTGACAGCAGTGCTTGTAGAATTAGTAGTCTTCATTCCTTGCCTTACTGTCATGGTTCTTTTTGAAGAAATAAAAACTTCATATTGTTTTACTTTCACTCGCGATGTCTGAGGGCGGTTACAACAATTGCAAGAATATGCAAGTGGGAGTTATCATCTGGGA
>NW_010144408.1:0-17625 GCF_000699245.1 Pterocles gutturalis
CTGTGATTCTGTGATTCTGTGATTTATTAACAAATAGGTAACTCTTGAACTTTTAGCAACCTTTTCTACAGTAGAACTGTATTTCACATATGCACTGGAATAAGTGCTTCTACCTAGCTGAAGAGAAAGAACACAACTCCTGAAATAAGCAAATCCAATTTATACTAAAAATTCCCTGCAGATTATGTAAGTGATTTAGCAAACTACATTTTCCTGAAAGCACCACAAGAAAAATAATCCTTAGCTGTATTCAGCGGTAGTAAAAACATCCTTACTTTTTATTTATTCTGGTCCAGATTCATCTTTCTGCCAAATGTACATCCATCCTCTGTGCTTTGATAAACTAGACATTTATTTTGTTGTTTTTTTGGTAAAAGATGTGCATAAAATCCAAGCTCTTCAATTAAAAATATTCTGCAATGTTACTAAGAATTATACAGACTGTAAGCCTTAGAACTTAGAGTAGTAGGACAGAAACAACATTAACATTTGTGGACAAATGTGTACTCACTTCAGTGCCTGCTTCACCAGAAGCTCCATCTTCCCCTGGTGACCCAGGAGGTCTTACACCTGAGTTGGGCGCTCGCTTTCCTGGAAGACCAGGCAGTCCCGGGGGGCCTGGTGGCCCAGGAAGACCCTAGATAAATCAGCAGCATGGTGAGAAACGGTTATAGCCAGGTTCATTTGTATATACATGGAACAGGAATCATAGAGTCATAGAATGGTTTGGGTTGGAAGAGACCTTAGAGATCACTGAGTTCCAACCCCCCTGCCATGGGCTGGGACACCTCCCACTAGCCCAGGCTGCTCAAAGGAAAAACTCACACAGACTGTTCAGGTTCATAAAACTCTCAGCTTGGGTTATCATCCTTCTTCTGCTTCATTAAGAATTAATTTGAGTTTTACAGATATACTTCTTACAGAGGGTCAGTCTGACCTTGCTCTCTGAATTGTGCCACCTCATGGAATGTAACAGCAAGCAGGAAGTCAAAAACCAAAAAATTCTGTGTCAGCTCTCTGTAACCCACCAAGAACCTTAGAGATATTCCAGTGATCAAGCTAATGTAAAGAAACTTAACCAAAATGAAATCAAGGGATTACTGAAGAGAGGGAAGGGTTTTTTTTCTCTCTGCTCATTTCTGAGTGTTTCTTCATGCTTATTGCTGGAGCACTGAGAGTCTGTACTTCATGGTCAAGACCTGACTGTGCCTAGTGGCGTAAAAATGGCTTCTGCTACAAAGATCTATCCTGTAAGTATATGAGCAGATCTATTTAAATTTAATAAAATTAATGAATTACATTACTTCAGGAGAAACAGTACTCTCACAAAATTCTGCTCCCAAATGCAAGTCCATCCTTGTTACTGATTGCATTAGCAGGCAAACATGGACAGTTTGAAACTTTGGGGCATGGCACTGTAAGGCAAGAACTCTTTAATTCAAACTTAGGGCCATCTACAGGATTCTGTTAGGAAGATGGTCATCTTGTACTTTCAGTACAGTCAACAGAGCCTTCTGCAGGGAGCTATTCCTTGACTTCTCATTATTCTAACATTTGTCTTTAACTGGTTATCTGACTGGTTCTGCAAATAATAAAACATTATTTGCAACTGAAATACATATTTTATAGATTTCTACTTGGATTTTCAACAGGAACATGGTAAAAGTAGATCTGTCTGATGGTCTAGAGCTAGTGGATGAAGAACAAAAGAAAACATAGAAAATAATTCCAGATCTGTCAGCAAGTTCTAGTTAATTGACGTTATTTTTCCCAAAAAAGGCCACATTGTTCTGTGCAGGATGTATAGGAAAGATGGCCTCGCCTCTGAAAAAAATAGTCTAGCAAAAAATAATTGGAAAAAATCCACTCCAAATGTTTCTTTTGCCGTTCAATAGCTCAGAAGCAGAGCAAGAGAAACAAGCCAGACGTCCCATTTTTAATCCAGAGCCACGCTCATCTGAGTACTGCCTCTCAAAATATGTCAACTCTCCGTGAAGGGAAAGCACAAGACCAATGCACCAATTTCATCCCTAAAGCAAAGCTTACTTGAGGCTGCCGGCACATAATGCTAAGAATGACAGACTAAGCTAAAATGTTAAACTGGTGCTCATCATCCCACTTGTTCTGCTCTGTTCCTGGAGCCTGCTGATCCTGAGCAGAGCTAAAAGCGTGTTAATCAGCTGCATTTCACATTTCTTTCTGAAGCTGAGATAGACACCTCCAGGAGAAGGATGAGGTGAACATCTGAGGCAGCAACTTGCTTTGACAGCCCCATTTTAACCAATGGCCAAGTGTGCATCAATAGACCAAGACTCAGGTTTACCTGGCACGAGCACTCCTTACCAATGACAGAAGTCTGATCTTCCCTGCCACACAGCCCAGAGAACCTCACTCTGGAACATATGCATCAAAATCTTATTAACTTTCACTAAGCCAAAGCATCTCTCTCTGCTAGCCAGTCTCAATGTGACACTGTTAAAATTCATCACAGACACAAATGACCATGAAAATGGATTAACAGCGGCAGTTGCACTGTAAGGTATCTCATACAGCAGACATATCTATTTTTTTGAACAGGTACTCCAAATTTTAAAAAGCAAACACTAGAATCATTCCCTTCAAACTCCGCTTCCCAGAATCGGATTAAAAGCATTTTCTCATTTTAAAATGTCTTCTTGCCATTATTTCTTTGCTGTCCCCGTTCTTTCTCACACTTCTTCCCCACCCACATACACTTAGGCCTTTTCAAATCTTGAAACAAAACCCCATGTTCCCTACAAAGTATTTCTGGATGCTGTGAGTTAAGCATGTACAAAATTTGCATTGTGAAATTGTACCGCTGTCCATGTAAACGGACCTTCTACAATCTGAGTCTTTATTATGCTAATGAGAAAGAAACATCAATATGTACTTACTCTTAAAATCTCAGTGTCTCTGTCAATGTCTCCAGAGCCCGATTCTTCAGGTTCCAGTCTATTCTGAAATTAAGAAAATTCTGTGTTAAAATATTGTTTCTAAAGATGTCCAATGAAAACATCGCTTGACAATTGATACAAATACAGTTCTAGACAATATCCTTGCAGCAGACTGTCACAAGTGAAATAAATTATAATATGACAAAAACATTTCGGTCATGTTTCTGGTGTTTCATACCATTTTATTTTGTAGTCATTGAACTCTATACTTATCCTCTATGTGATAACAATCCCACAGAACACACATGCTATGTGACTAAGTCAACTGAAGATAAAGGAATATCTCAGACAAATTTTAATTTTTCAAAGATACCCATCAACGTTAAGAATATGCTAAACTGCATATCTATCAACTATCCACTGTTTCCTAGAATGTGCTTCTCGCATAGATTCCAGCTTCTTCAGCTTCAAATAATCTTCCTACAGTATGGAACCCAAAGTGCAAACTGCAGTCAGCATACATAGTGCCAAAGGATTTTTCACAACCTCTAAAGAAATAGAAGTATTTTTCATGGTAAATTTGGCATGATTTGCGTGCGTAGTGTATATAGAAAAGTGAAATGAAGCCCAGTTATCCTTTTTTAAAAAATTATAGAACTTGATATGAAAGTTTTATAGAACTCATAATTTTCAAAATTAAGAGGAATAAACCAAGATATGCATCAGAGCAACTTGGCAGTTGAAATACGACTTTTCTACATGTGTGAGTTCCACCACATTTAAAATGAAATAATGTGAACCCATATAAAAGTAAATTAACTACAGGTTCCTGCTGCAAGTCGTTGACGAGTTTCATGGCTGTGTGTGCTTTGTAAACTACAGCCCAAAGTACACAGAGAATCATAGAACCATTAAGGTTGGAAAAAGACCTCAAGGATCATCAAGTCCAACCGTCAACCCAACACCACCCAACCCACTAACCCATGTCCCCAAGCACCACATCCACACGTTTCTTGAACCCCTCCAGGGATGGTGACTCCACCCCTTCCCTGGGCACTCTTTCCGTGAAGAAATTTTTTCTAATATCCAGCCTAAAGCTCCCCTGGTGCAACTTGAGGCCGTTTCCATTACACCCTCCTTTCAGGCAGCTGTAGAGAGTGATGAGGTCTCCTCTCAGCCTCCTCTTCTCCAGACTGAACCCCCCCAGCTCCCTCAGCCGCTCCTCGTCAGCCCTGTGCTCCAGACCCTTCCCCAGCTTCGTTGCCCTTCTCTGGACCTGCTCCAGCCCCTCAATGTCCTTCTTGTGGGGAGGGGCCCAACACTGACCCCAGGATTCAAGGTGTGGCCTCACCAGTGCCGAGTCCAGGGGCACAATCCCTGCCCTGCTCCTGCTGGCCACACTATTGCTGATGCAGGCCAGGATGCCGTTGGCCTTCTTGGCCACCTGGGCAAGAACTAGTATCCAAATCTGTTCTAATAGTACCAAAATAGTACCAAATAGTACCAAAGCTGCTTCAACAGCCCGGGAGCCAGGGATGCATTCCCTGCCTGCACTAAGACTTATTTCGCTTCACTCCAGAATAAAAGGCCTTAAAACTTGACATCACAGACCAGAAAGTAAGGGTGGTGCAGGAACTAGTGTTCACTGCTCCATTTAGGGAAGTGAGAAAAGCTGTTGGACTGGAGCACCTTGTCCAAGTGATCTGGAGCTGCCTTGCTGGTCTCTTGAAGTCAGTATCAGTAGAGGCTAAATGGTGCAGCCTGTGATAGAATCATAGAATCGTAGAATCATAGAATCATTAAGGTTGGAAAAGACCTCAAGGATCATCAAGTCCAACCGTCAACCCAACACCACCCAACCCACTACGCTACAGAAACAGATTAGTGTAACTCAGTAGACTCTAGATCAGGGGAGTGTATAATCCATTTTGGGTACTGGAATATGTTGCAAACTAGCTTGTTAAATACTCACAGTACTCAATGTGACAGACAGATTTGCTCTGACAGATAGTTTTACCAGGACTTCCACTGGTGCCAGTGGTGGGCTCTGCCTACGTGCAAAATTAACTCCCACACCGTGAATTGAAATTTCAGCCCAGGTTCCTCCCTCAGCTGTGTACACGTGTATCCTCATGGAAACAGTGGGAAATATCCAAGTACAAAAGAGAGGTGAATTTATAACATATTCTTTCACATTGCCTGAGTACTGAGCATTCAAACACTGTCACCACACTGGTATGTGTTGTAGTATTTAATGATAGTCAACGCAAGGGGCTGTCAAACCATTTCTATGTTCAGTAGTGGGAAGACATGAACAATTCAGGTTTATAATGCCTTTTGGAGGAAATGTTGGTCTCTTGTTCTCCCATATATTATTGTTTTTGCACAGGAGAGCACACACATCAACTGGCTTTTTAAAAAGTACATACTGGGTGTTTATGGAGACTGCAGTACTCACACACATTAGCCAGACTTTTATTTGCATTTCTGCATGAGTGTTTTGGAAAACGTTACTATCTCTGCGGCAGTCAGGCTACTTTCCAGAGAAAACCTCCTATTTAATTCTGGATTCCTCTATGGCAAGCTGAGCTCATTGACAAGAGAACCTCAAATACTCACTAGTCCTCTGGAAGGAGCAGATGGTCCTGTAGGTCCTGGTAGTCCAGGGGGTCCTGGCAGTCCAGGGGGTCCTGGCAATCCCTCCCCAGGATCACCCTAAAACAAGAATGAAGATAAATCATCAAGGATTTAATCGTATAAACGCAGAGGTTTTCAGAGCTAGCTGCAATCTGTGTGGATTTCTAGTCACAAGAAAGAACAAAAGTGTCTGCTTAGATGCTATGAGCAGAGTTGAACTTTGTTCATTTCTAAGACAAGCTCCCAAGAAACCTGATCCCTTTGCACTGGCAGAGCAATAAAGGACTTCTCCCTTTCCAACTTCTGCAATGAATTTGCAAATGTACAAGCAGCATTAACAGCATTAGACAGTGTGTATTTCTTGTCAGAATAATGTTGTACTGTGGATCTGGCATTTTTAGGGTACATTATATGACACTCTTCCAAATAAATTAGTACGTAGAAAGTGTGGTCACACCATGGTACTCAGTATGTAAATTTCTTCATTTTATTACTACCACATGTAATGTTTCTTCCAATAGCACCATGCCATGATTATTCTTCTCTGTGTTGACCTTTATCTACGGCCAACACAATGAAAGGCCCTGTTCAGAAGTGTGTCATTTTCTTTCATAATTACTACCATCTCTTCTTCTTTGGCTTTCTTATATCACCTCTGACATTTTGCTGAGGTTCGTTTGAAGTGCTTCTGCTTAAGATATTTACGATTTTTATTGAATTTTCTGCTTGACTCCAGTATTTTTCACTCAATTCTCGAGTTGAAGTTCTGCCTCAACTTTTTAAAATCTTAAGTTGGAAGTCTTTTATAATGCATCTTTTAATTATCAACTCTGTGTGTGCCATTTTCTGGAGAACTCACTAAGCAGGATTTGGCCTTCGTGTTTTAAACTCTTTTGGGAGAAGGATGTGTCTCTGCATCCCCTGAAATTAGGCCAATAGGATCATCAATAATGGGCAGATGAAAACATTATGATTGCTTAAATGCACCTTGTTTTCATCAAATGATTGGCACCCATTTAATTTCATTTTTTGAAGTCTTGTATACCTCTAAAAGTGATTGGTCCCACTTGTTGTTTACTTGATACACTTGGCAGGGGGAATGCCAGGAGATAATACATTGTTCTCCTCTCCCTCCATGGCTGTCTCACATTTCTTGCCTTTGGCATTCAATAACTGCAGTTCACAGCTCTGAGGAGTTCCTCAATGTGCATTTTGGACATTCTTACACGGTGGTCCTGGTTTCACGACAGATGTACGTTTAGAGGGGAAGAAAGAACAACGTGACGGCTCCCAGAGCTTTTCTCACATCGGGAGTAAAAAGCTCAGCCTTCCCTCTGCTAATGCTTTCATGTAGCACAGATTCCTACCCATCCATCCCGACACTGCGGAGCTGTAGGATGTGACCTCCTTCCCAGCTGGCACCAGGAGGAGGGGAAGCAGACTGCTTGCACCGAGCTTTCTTACAGGGTTAGAAGTCACAGAGACACAATCGACGCTGTTAGCATCTATCGATCTATGCTTTACCCTCTAACCTGCCAATTTGCGATCTGGGATTATAAGCATTTTAATTATGTTCTCTAAATTCATATATTCAGGAAACCCTGAATTTCACCTGCCTCTTGGTCACTTGCTCTTTATGCTTGAGAATTTATGACATAAGTATTCATTAATTTCTTTGTTCCCTGTGGCTTTGTCAAATGGTTCCCATAGTGATACTTCAGTCATATTCACAGAGAATGTGTTTAATTAATTTGAGGCTATTTTTGCTGTCTGCCAGCATGTTCATTTACAGATATTCTTCCTTCATTTTACCATATCCTTTGCTTTTTTCCAGTGATTATTACATTAACTCCTCTCAGTGTTTTGAGCTTGCTTTCATGCAATTTCTTCCACTTTGCATGTACTACAAGGAAGAAAAAAAATGCAGCTCTCACATTTGGATCACAGTTATGTCTAGGAAGCCTAACTGTATCCGTTCCCAAGGAGCACCTCATGCTGCACCTCTGCACTGAACAAGGACAACAGCGAAAAGGTGGCAGCCAGCTCCGCACTCTGCACTGATGTATAGCACCCCATTCATTCCTCCGCTCACCCTACCAACATAACAGGTCCTAGGAAATCACACTGACTGGGATAATGAAATAATGTTTTGGACAACTAATAATTTAAAAATTATTCATATGTGTAAAAGAGGATCAGAGCGGTGTCTTCTTGTTTGTCCTGCTTTCTGCTGCAGGAATTGGGTCTGGTTAAAGTACCACCAATAAAAACCACCGCATATGAAGATGTCAGTGTTCCTTAGTACTTTTGAATATATTGGTAGGATTTTTATCACCTGTTTGCTAACTTATCTTCACAATGCCTGTTTGAAGTATCCCTGGAAATACTGTCCCAATTTAAAAAATGGGAACGAAAGCTGAAGATGTCTTTACTAAAATAGCCACATCAGTAATCAGGAATGGGCTACTGGAGACTTTCGCTTCCAGATATAGCCTTAGTTCACTATGGCTAAGCTGCTTCTCCTGCTGCAAAAATATTCTGCTCCTGATACCTATTCTGATCAATAAAATAAGCAAAGAGGCATTTTTTGGCTTTGAGGTCAGGTAGAGCAGACCAGCTGTGTTCACAGTACTTGGCCCTGGGCCTCCTTTCAGCCCTGTCTGTTCAAAGTTAATAATTTGAGTATGGGTTTTTTGTGCAATATTAATGAAATAACATGAGAACCACAACCCATCAGTATGACGAGTATTTCAAAGCAGAAAGCCCGCTGGGCTAGCACTGGGGGAGCTCATAGAATGAACAGAGCCAGCATATGCACAGTCTCATCTTGCAGCACATGGGGAACAGCTAACAACCGATGCTACCCCTGAACAATGCAGAGGCATTATCTGAGAGAGCTCTATTTGACACAGGCCAAAACATTGTCAGGGACCGTGCTTGTAAGTCCGAACCATCAGAAATTCAATCAGTTCCTGGGCCTGTGCCATTTGGCAGTGTAGATTAGCACTTGTTGCTGGAGATCAAAACAGTTACCTACCAATAGCTGCAGCTGCAAAACAAAGCTGCTTTTGCTAATTGCACTTTACTTCTAAGTAGAAAAAAATGTAAACAATCATAGTCTTGAAATCTTTACCATTTGCTTTGTTTTCATTCAAAGGTAGATTTAGACTAGACATTAGGAAGAAATGTTTTCCTGTGCAGGGGGTGAGGCAGTGGCCCAGGGTGCCCAGAGAAGCTGTGGATGCCCCATCCCTGGAGGGGTTCAAGGCCAGGCTGGATGAGGCTTTGGGCAACCTGGGCTAGTGGGAGGTGTCCCTGCCCATGGCAGGGGGGTTGGAACTCGATGATCTTTAAGGTCTTTTCCAACCCAAACCATTCTGTGATTCTATGATTCTACGACTGATTCTATGGTTTATCAACATTAATTATTTATGTCAGTACCAAGCAACCTGGAAACCACTCTGGTCAGAAGAATGCCCAGAGCAGATTTGCAGGAAAATTGGGAAGCTAGTGGTCAAATGATGTTTAGGCCATTTTTTCCACTGTGTGATTGACAAACACTATAGGAGAAATTCAGCCTTTGCTAGAGGGGCTATAGTAGTTCCACAGTGCAGAAGAACTGAAAGAGGCTCCTGGCAAGTGTCCACAGAGAGTGAAGGCACTGTCTGCATCAGCTCTGTATCAGGAAAGAAGAATGGAGAGAATTGGCTAAATGGGGAGAGAGAGTTATAGAGACTCATGGGCTACAAACACCTGTGTAACACCTGGGCTGCATCCAGAGATTCTACTCCTGCTCAAGAGCTTCAGCAAAAGACACGGAAAGGCTGAGAAGTGTGTAGACATGTTGTGAAGGATTGACCAATATTCCAGACCCAAAGTGTCTGAGACCAGTGCCAGCTCAAAAGAAGTCGTGAATCCCTGCCACCAGTGGGGCTATGCAAGATGCTACCCTTCTTCTCAGAGACTGCTGCACCACAGGTTATCAAACTTAGTCACTGTCCCAGTGATGGCTCTCCAAGAGCAGAACATCCATCGTTTCACTGCTTCGTGCAATGACTCATGCAGGGGAATGGTGAGTTGGTAGGCTCTTGAGTCTGTGGAGCTCCTGGGGCAAAACCAGTCTGCCTCTCCCACAATAGAGTGAAGTGCTGTTCTCTGGATACACGGTTGTCCAAAACGGGCAATTACCGTGACATTAGTTCCTAACATCTACTGTTCGTCACTCAAGACCTTGTTAACTCATTTGTTGCAGAATATTTTTCCTTGAACCATATTTTGCCTTGGAGTTATACCAAGATATATGTATAATTATGTATGTGCAAATATGCATATAGAAATTTTACTATTAGTAAAACCTAGAAACTGTCTATTACTATTCTCAGTGGTATTTGTGTGATTTATCTTAGAAGCACTGAGCTGGCTGGGAAGTGCTATAGAAAACCCATCTCTGTTGGAAAGTGATTGTATTGGTTACACATTTTGGCATGACACGAAAATATGACAGAGGTTGTTCAGAAAGGAAGGAAAAATAATCTCACAATGCCATCATGAAGAGTGTTGTAGTTTCGACCTGACAGCTTGTAGTACTGAATGCCACACAGGTCATAGCAATAACATCCCCTTACAAAGTCAGTAGTGATTTTGAGGGATTTATTAGAGTAGGGACAGTTTTAGGTCCATGACTGCTATAAATCAGTGCAGGCTACTCTTTCTAGCTTTGGAAACCTTAACCTAGTCTATCTCATACTCTAATAGCACAATGAGTTATGCCACACTACCTAGAGCATGCTACTGTTAAAATGTATCTAGAACCGCTGGAATAATTTTCAAGTGAGATTAACGGCACTGCCGTTCTTGGTGGTACCACAATCACTTCTTTCAGTGTCTGAACCACAGAGCACTTCGATGACACCATGCATCAACTGTTGCATCACTAACATGTTGAAGCAGGTTATCCTTCTGTTCTACTCATCTCAAGTACTGTGTCCAGGTTTGGGATCCCCAGTACAAGAAAGTAAAATACTTGGGCCTGAGGAGTGAGGCCCTGAACCAAAGCTGACCTCTAGATGAACCTCACAATCTAACAATATATCTGATATGTATCATATTGATCACATATGCCATGTATTACCTTATGAATATACACCAGTAGTTTATAAAAGCTTTGTTGTAATGCTTGTAGAGCTTTGCTGCAATGCTTGCTGTGTAAGGTTAGTTAGCAGAAAGAAACTAATTGTGCAACAGTAGCCACAATTCAGCACGGATGTGCCCTATCACCACAGATGGAAAAGGAATGTGGCAAGTTGTGTCAAGCTTTGTTGAGAGATACATAATCAAGATTAGTAGATTCTTTTGTTCTTGTTATCTCTCCTCTCCAGCCCTGGCCAGGCTTGAGACGGAAGTTAACAAGGAGAAAACCACATCAGATGTTTTTCACAGTTTAAGATAGAAAGTTGTTTATTTAACTGTATAAAAGCAGGAAATTTGGAAGCCTCCTCTATACAGTTGGATGCACTGTATAGAGATTTCCCAGTTGCCGGGAAGGGTTTTCCCCAAATCCTCGCTGCAACCGGGCTCCCCAGCGACTGCGGATCTGGATGATGGTAACGTATCATCAGGGCAATTGGTGATGGATCTTTCTTAATCACTGTCGCTGACTCTGTGTAGTAATGATTAGGTGCATTACCTTACTTTCTGCTTGCTATCGTAGTTCGCTTATTATTTTGCTGCTTTACCTTATCTTGCTTTAATTTATTTTCACTGTATTATTTCCGTCATTATTTTATCACTGTAAACATAACTAAAAATAAGCTGACTTCTTTAATGCGGTGCCTGTGTCCTTTGTGCTCACCCTGTCGATTGGCAAAACAGAAAGACAGGGACATACTGGAATGAGCCTGGTTAAAGGCCGCAAAGACAACTGAAGGACTGGAGCCTCTGACTTATGAGGGGAGTCTGAGAGAGATTAAACTATTTAGCCCAGAGAAAAGACAAGTTGTGTGGAATCTTGTCAATGGGCATATATACGTGATGGGTGGGAATGAAGGAGACTGAGACAGACTCTTCTCAGTGGTATCCAGGGAAAGGACAAGAGGGAATGGACATTAACTTGAAACACAAGCAATTCCATTTAAATGTACAACCCCCCATCTTTTTTACTCTAAGGGTGATGAAACGCTTGATCAGATTACCCAGAGAAGCTGCGGAATCTCCATCCTTGGAGATATCAAAACCAAACTGGACAGAGTCTTGGGCAACCTGCTCTAACTATCTCTGCAGGGGTACTGGACTAGACAATCTCCAGAGGGGCCTTCCCACCCCAGCGATTCTGGGATTCCGTGATCCACTCCGTAAGCTCCATGCAGATGTAAGTAGCATCCTCCACCAATACCACAGTTTTTAATCTGGAATTTACTTCTCATTAACTTTTTCCTTGAAGTCTTCTGATTTCTGCTGCTGAACAGTGCAGTCCAGGATTGGGAACGGTGTGAAGAGTGGGGAGGAATGGAGAGACAAAGCGGAGAGAAAGAGACTCCTGGCTCAACAAGTCTGTCAAACTGCCCTTTGCTGATCTGAGACTGCTCAGAGGTTTCAGAAATGAGACTCTGAAATGCCTCTACAGAGCACCTGTAATGCCTCTTGCCATGTGATCTAACGTCTTACCGCTAATCTCCCTTCCCAGAACTTTCCTGTATCCGGACGCGGCAGCACTCCAGTTGTGAGCTACCCCACCACGTCTCCGTAACCTCAGAGATGCGATAGCCCTGTCAATGTGCGGGGATTTCTAAGTCCTCCTGTTTGTCTCCCATGCTGCCTGCTTTTGTGAATGTGTACCTGAGACGAGTCTCAGATGTGCTGCTTTCTCCAGGAGAGGGCAAGAACGTTCCCCATCATGTCGTACCTGAGATGCTTCCTAACTGCCTGACATGCCTTCACTTCTCTTCAGCTGATGATAACCCTTTCCCCAATGTATCTTTCTATTACAACAGACCGATTGTTCAGCTGGATGGAGAGATGGGGAGTTGCCATGCTGTGTCATGACCTGATACCTGTACTGGAGACTAATTTTCCCTTTGAAATTATTCTGGACCCTTTCAAATTGAATCTGAATACATGAGTTTTATATGGGTTATGTTTGTGAATTTATGAAGCCTGAATTGTTTTGGTAAACAGATTAAATTAGTTATTGATTTGGCACTTCCGAGTAACTGGGTGAATGCCAGTTTTGTGTACCACGTGTGCTTCAATGATAGATTAATCCATTATAATTCACTTCAGCTCAGAAGTGATACAAGTTTTTACTTCAGATGGTTTAGCTTTTATTTCAAGTATGTTAATTTCATAAGGGTAACATAATCATAATTATTATACTGCCTCTCTTAAATCACTTAGCCAATGGAGTAAGTTGCAGAGAGCAGTTATATTACAATTGACTTTTCTTTATTAAGTGTTAAATATATCTTCCTTAGCTCTCCTGTGAAAGCCCAATGTTTTCTACTGCTGGAGTCTATTCATATTATTGAAAAATCCTTATGATTCTGTTATGGCTGTGCTTCATGCAGATTCATGAGTGAACAGCAGGATGTTTACATTCTTCCTGTAGTTCCCTATTACTACTATTTTTTCTCTCAGAGTGCACCAAATTAACACACATCCAAGCATAAATGGTATCTGATGGATTGTTGGTTATTAACAGGACACATACCTTTTCACCTTTGACACCTGCTTTTCCTTTCAGTACTGGCAACTCCTGAAGTCCATTCTTAGCCTAAAGAAAACAATTTGTTTAATTAGATATTATCTTTCACACAGGTTAAACAGGCTGTATGCTTAGAAGCAGTGGCTGGACATAAGGGTGCTAGATTCTAACTCCTGGTTTGTGCAGTGGGAGAAGATTTGGAACTTACACTTGTATGCCCACGGCAGTGCACAAAATATGCCTCTCTCATCTATTACCCACAACAAAGGGGCAGTGCAGCAGCCTGCCTGGGTGATACAGGTGGAAACACTCGTCAGGCTGCATTTAGATTTGATGGGCTGCCAACTGGACCACACAGTAGTGATGACAAATATTTTGAAAACTACAATGTTCCACTAGAACAAATAATGACAGCTGTCTGAAAAGTCCTCCTCCATTTTTTTTTGTCTCTTAGCCATTTACTTATCTAAGAGTTATGGAAGACTTCATTTATTCCAGCATTGCTGAATATGCTCACAGCAGGTAAATTCCAGGTTAGAATTCCACCTCTTCCCTAAAAGTTTTCCAGTTATGAGAAAATGGGCACTTGGAAGAAATCTACTTTTAATTTCATGCAGAAGTGATAGTCAACAGACAATAGTGAGATGTATTTGTATTTGTCTCTGGAGACATTCAAAGCCTGCCTGGATGCGTTCTTGTGTGATCTGATCTAGGTGTCCTGCTCCGGCAGGGGGATTGGACTAGATGATCTTTCGAGGTCCCTTCCAATCTCTAACATTCTGTGATTCTGTGATTCTGTGAAACGGCTACCTTCTGAACATATTCAGTTCCTGCCAAGTAGGATGCTTCCTGAGGACGTGCACCTGATGGGGAATATGTGGTACTGTGCAGCATTTCACCCCAGTTTCCATTCTAAGCTTCACCAGTCAAATTAATCCCAAGTAACCTTTCTATATATGCTCATCTTATCTACATATAACACACATATGTTCTTCCTACAGAGGCTTGATCATTGGCTAGAAAGAACTCCCACCAGCTTTAAAGTCAGTGCTATTATAAAGCAGGCAATGATGACAGCCTCTGGGTGGGAAGGTCTTAGAGAGGGGAAAGATGCACAAAGTCACAGCAACACATAACGAGTAAAGGAAACGAGGTGTAGAGCATCAACAGAGGACAGATATACAACAGCAGCTGGGACACTCGTGGGATATGGCAGCTAGGGATTTGCTACTGTGTGCGCTGCTGGGCAAGCTTCACCACGGAGGATGCGTGTGCAATGTACCAGCAGCTCGTAGTGACCTCACCTAAGGGTGGCACTCACCTGGAGAAAGGAGGAAGCAAATGCGACAGAAGAGAGGGTAAAATAGAGGAACACAGAGAAAGGAAAACCAGGAAGGATTAAGCAGAAGGTGCAGCTGAATTACCGCACGAGCGTTGAGGGATGAGCGGTACATCTAAACAGTTAGAACAGCTGAGGTTAGGAGCAGGCAACGTGGCAGCACGTGTCGGTGAGGGGGCAGTGAAGCACTATGTTTTGCCCTGGAAGAGGTCTGGGTCTGAGTACATCCTCTTTTGAAGTTCCTCTCTGTAAAAAAAAAAAAGCTGTGCCTCTTACTTTATTTGCAACTGGGAAACAATACATTTATCTTAGAAACCTGCATCCCCCTCTCTTGGCAACCTGAGGAGGTAAACTCCAGCACCAGAGCTGCCTTCTGAAGAGAGCACACAGAGAAAGCACTTTTCTGCTTAAGTTTCAATGTAGCTGAGTCTCTCATAAAAAATGTTGCTGGGTTTTTTTCTTCAGTTAACCAAAATATGTACAGAAGTGTACTAATGGGTAACACATTTTTACCATGAATGCCCTAAAATAAACTATGTTTTTTTTAGAGGGGCAAATAAAACACAGTAACTAAGAAGCAACAAAAGAGAAAAGCAATTAACTACAGCTTTATGTGTCACGTCATGACAAAATAACAAACCAGAGCTGTAACAAATACCGTGTCACAGTGAGACCTGTTTTGCACCTCTGTTTAATTGGACACATCTTGTCCTGATGGTCCAGAAGTATATGAAGTATGAGACATCCCTGACACAGAGAAATCACTGAAGGAGGCATGTAGGTTCTGAAGTCCAGCAGCTTTGAACACGTTCAAACATGACAGCTGTGAGGGTGGTGCAGCACTGCAAAGGCTGCCTGAAGAGTCCGTGGAATTACTGCCTTAAGAAAGTCAGTATGTTGGCACATCTTGTTTGCCTTGTGCTTTCTGATGATTCTCGCTCTTCAGCCCCTTGAATAGCCGTTAACACGCGTGCAAAGCAGATATGACACTCCTGAGTCGATTTGGTGAGGTTAACAAGCCATCTCTTAGAATCACAGAACCATGGAACGGTCTGGGTTGGAAGGGACCTTAAAGATCACCGAGTTCCAACCCCCCTGCCACGGGCAAGGACACCTCCCACTAGCCCAGGTTGCTCAACGCAAAGTAGAACTGATGACAGTGTGTGAGGCTGTGGAGTTTCAGCCCTTTATGCATGTCTAATGAATGACTACTACCCTTTCCAAAATACCTGCATCCTTTCAATAGACAGAAAATACTCACATGCTGAACATGTTGTCCAAGTTTCCTTGGAGGTCCAGGAGATCCTTGATCATTTTTCTGCACATCTTCTGCTCCTGGCCTTCCTGGAGAACCTGTGGGTCCATCCTCTCCTTTCTGACCCTGAGTAATTAACATTTGAAATATGAAAAATGTGTTGCATTACTTTTCAAATTTGTCTTTCCCCCCCCCTCTCTCCCTCTCTCCTAGAACCCCTGCTCTGTTCAGTGCAGTCAGAAGCCTGTTAGGCACCATACAACAATCTACTCCATCCAGCAAAGACAGTCCATATTACAGACCATTCACACAAGTACAAATAAACTGCTCACTGAGCTGCAAAAAGTGAGCGCTGGTTACCTAGATGCAAATGACAAATGTCTAATTTCATATCTCCACAAATCCGCATAGCCTAGGTCAATAATGTAGGTTAGAAAAAGACCAGCTTCCCAAATTCAGTCTGTCTGTGAGAAAATACTGAAAGTTAAAAAGAGGTGTTTAGGGATGCTTTAGCCAGCTCCCCTGAGATTTACAGCTCTAACAAAAGAGGGTTAGCTTGGTTAAAAAGGAAGGTGACAGAAGATGAAACAAGGAAACTGATACCAAAGAGTAAAAATGGATGACAAGCAAGAGCAAAAAATTGCTAAGCATTAGTATTTGGACAAGAGAAAGAATAATAAAAATAATAATTTAAATACACTAGGAAAAAAATAAACCCTATCAGTGGTGAAGCTGAGACACTAATACACTTTTACATCAAAAGCCAGTATCCAGGGTGGAACACTGAAGTCATTTTTGTATCATATTTTGAAACAAGCAGTAGGATTTGCTCACATTTTATAGCAGCAAAAAATATTTTGTGCTCCATTAGTAGCCAATGAAACTAAGAGGGATGTAATACAGTAACCACCCAAGCATTTTAAAGTTCGCAGGATGACAGCTTTCAGCGAAGGAACTGTTAGCTGATTTTTTTTTAAAGTTCTTCCTGGGTTTTGCCACTAGGAAAGTTCCCAAAGACCAAAGTTTTTTTTCATGTGGTCTCATTAGAGATTTTTTTCTCATCTGGAAAAGTGTTAGAAGAGAACGTAGTTAACTAAGCTGTGAGTAAGATCATAACCTGCGTAAGAGAACAGGATCGTTGATACAGGTTGTCAGAGTACCGAAGGAGTTAGCAGATTTTATGGTAGGACCCCTTCTTGGTCTTGGGAGTCCAGGGAGGAGTAGGAGTCAAAAAGGCGAGAGGAAGGAAAGGCCGTTATTTATTTTCTGCTTAGAAAAATCTGTGTTGGCTGTTGGATCAGGAATGTTAATTAACGAAACGTGCTGCTAGCTGATTATTTTGAGATATGTCAAAAAGGAGGGCAAGTATTTGAGTGGCAGGAGCTGCCCAACTCACAAGATTCCAAATGAGGGGCATACGTAATACTAATGTGTGGAATCACAAAAAAAATCAGGTTACACATTACCTTACAAATGCAATAAGCACAGTATCTTTCAAAGTCCAGTACCTCACCAGAGAGGGTGACTTTGCTACAACTGGCATAGCCATCCCCTTTGGGGTTTCCAGTGCCTGCAGTCACGTAGGCTGGAATAATCTCTATGTAGGAGTTGAAAGGGCCGTCATTTTTCTTAGCACGGCGTGAACCTCAAAGTAAAGACAGGCTCTACAGCCTTGCGTTTTCTCTTAATTTCTTTGCCTAGGAGCCAGGCCCACAGGAGTCTACCCAAAATGAGTACCTAATTTTATAAGAGGGGTAGGGAGGCTTTGCAGAGGGATCTG
>NW_010144409.1:0-253 GCF_000699245.1 Pterocles gutturalis
GGGGGGTGACAGCGGTGTCCCCATGTCCCCAGGGAGTTCCGGTTCACGGCCGAGGTCCCCATCTGGCTGGACTATCGCGGGAAACGTGTCACCATGGAGCAGGTGACAGGGACACCGGGGGTGACACCGGGGGGGGACAGAGCCACCCCTGGGGGGACAGTTGTGTCCCTTGGGGGGACAGACGGGTCCTGGGGGGGTGACGTCCCTGTCCCCAGGGCGACAACCAGCTCCTGGGGTAATGTCACCTGGGGGG
>NW_010144410.1:0-3516 GCF_000699245.1 Pterocles gutturalis
CCGGGCTGCTCCGGCCGGGGGGGCTCCGGAGTGGAATTAAATCGCTGTGAGCAGGGGTTGGGAAGAAAGTGGTTAGTCTACACTTCCAGAGGATGATAAGCCGTTTTTTATCCCAGCCAGACCCTGCTGGGGGATTTCTTCAGGTTTTCTTTCACCTTGCAGTTTATCTTCACGTCTGTGTTAAAGTGAAAATACTTGGAAATGATGAAAGTTTAACTCAAAGTTGGTCTTTTCCCTCCTGCGTTTCAGAGAATATCTACACACACTTTGGCTTTTGTGCACTTCACTTTGAAAAGGGTTTTGCAGGTGCTCAGAAAGTTAAAAGTTGCAAATGATACTTATTTTATAAACTTCACTGTTTGTGAATGTATATGTACAATTCTTCTTTGTCTCTTGATAAAAACCAAGGACTCTGCTGTTTTTATGGTCAAGTTCTTGCTGCTAATCCCCATTAAGTGCCCAGGTATCACTACTGAACACTTTGGGAAGCCACAGTTTTATAAGTGGCTAAAAAGTTCCCTAATTCTGACATCTGGCTTTTTGCGCTGGGTGCTGTCAGGAGCCCCATTGTCAGCTCTCAGGTACCTGCGTCTCTGGAAGGGTTTCAGTTTCACCATCCATCAATAGCCATTTTTAGACTCCTCTGCCTAAACTCCCATTTCTGTGTGTGCTTTCCCCTTACATTAAGTGTAGATCCATTCCCCCTCCTGTGATTTTCTCCTGTGCCATTGATGAACAGGGAAAATTGACTGCGTCATTTATTGGCTTTAAGTTCATAGCAACCATTCTTTACTTGAACCTGCGAGAGGAGTTTGCTATCAGAGATACTCCTGGTTTTCGCTCTCCTCACTTTGAGATGCTCCATGACACCAGCAAACTGTCACAAACAACCTCCTTTGTGCCCAAGGGATCGTGCACAGAAGTGAGCAATCCAAAAAGCCCTGGCTGATGAATATTAACGAGTCTCAAACTAGAAATAGTTTTCCAGTGGCTGAGCCTGCAAGAATCATCTCGCTTTGTACTTTTTAACATCTTTATATGGATACAAACCTTGGATGTGCAGTATAACCACGTAAAACCAGGCGACGGGACCTGGCTGTGCTGCGGGGGGGACCGAGCTCTCTCCATCACCAGCCCTGCAGTCAGGCTGATGGTTTTAGGGCCCGTGCATACATAAATGACTTTCTGTGCTAAGTAGTTCCACTTCACTGAGTTACTCATGTCCTTACTTGATGGCACGATTAGAGGCCTCAGCAGGCAGAGATCAGCGGTGGAGTTTCCAGCATGAACCAGGAGAAAGTCAGAAGGGACCGAAATTCAAAGGTTATCGAAGCATATGGCAAAAAATGTTAAACTTTTGTTAATGTGCGCTTTGTATATAGTGGTATAAACTCTGGTGGTGTCTGCAACACTTCTATTGTCTTTTGTGGAGGTGTCTTGGAGCAGTCAATAGTTTATTCATTAAAATGTTTATGATTCCCTAGAGTTTTCAACAGACTTTGGCACAACCGATCACTTGTCTGTGGGTTTGCAGTGAAAGCGCATTATTCATTAGTCCTTATCCATCATTTGCAGTTTGTCATTTGTTATTCTCTTGTTTTAAAAGTTTGTGCTCCAATCAAGGAGGGGAGAGAGCACCATGTGTCTCTGTGATCAGTCACAGCCATGAATAGCCCGGCCTGAAGTGACTGTTTCACAAACAAGCCATAGGCTGAAATTTGTTTGCATAATCTATTCACTGCGTACTTATGAATAACGAACGCATTCACAGAACCAGAATTGTTTCAGGAAGCCTTTGCAAACAGAAAGAAGTGCTAAATATCTTGGATAATTTATTCCCGATGAATAATTCAACCAGTTCTATCGCAAGCAGTCTACTAATTTTGCAGATAAATTATTCAGCCAGCACAGATAAAAGCTCTTACACCTTATGGGCTGGCTCCTGTGGCAGTCAGCTGCTAAAGTTTTGTGAAGTTTTCTGGGGTCGGGAAAGAAAAGAAATCCCAAAATGAAGGAACAACAGAGCGTGTTTCCAGCATCGTGCTGATGGCCTTATTCTGATTTTTAGCCTTTGGTATTTTCCACCTTGATGTAAGTGCAGCCAGTCTGAGAGGACTCATGGATGTTATCAGTTTCATATTTTGAGCTCTAACGAAGCTTGCCATAAATACTTTATCATTTGCTTTGAGACACCTTACAGCACCTAAAAAAAAAAAAAGATGAAAAAAAGGTTCAAATGTAATTTTTTACTGTTTTTGAAGCACGGCTGGATTGGCCCATCTGTTGCTACGTGGGGTGGCAAACTGCTCATCCCAAGTTGGAGCAAACTGTTGTGGGTGCATTTCCGAGTGGCACGTTTATCACTTGGTGGGCTGGGGACTCGAGCACTAAGCTTGTTCCGCTGCCTGTCGTGTGTTTGGTCTCTGTTGTAGCTGGACTCCCAAAAAAGTAGAAATTAATAAATACAGGTGGAGGAAAGGCTGGTGGAGAAAAGGCTCCGCAAGGCTCCCAGGTGCCAGCGAAGGCTGTTGGTGCTCTGCACTGCTCTCTGCACCAATTCCAGCCAGGAAAAAGCTCCTCCATGAGAAGATGCCATTCCCTGGTATGCCTTGAAAAAGTAAAAAAAAAAATCTCTACATTAGAAATCAGCCTCACATTTCAAAAATGACCAGAATTACGATCATTAGAGCAGTGTTAGCATCACTCTTCTCCCCAAGCACGGAAATGTGTGGTTCACAGTACAACTGCTCCAGCAATTGGAAGATGCCCCAGAAAAGTTTGAGGTTCTTCACTTTTTTTAAGGTTTAAGATGCACATCAATACAATGACTCACCATATTCTGTGTTTTGTTACATTAGTACACCAGGGCTTAAACTAGCATTGGGATGAGTGTCCAAACAACGTATCAACCAGGAAAATCCTACTTTTTTGCTCCCTCATTATTTGAAAGCATGGCCAGAGCGAGAAGGCAGAGCTGTGTGTGGAAGATGCTTTGAACAGAATTTGGAGAGGCAATGGCTGGTGGCAATGGCATCACCCTGGGAGCAGAAAGCTCGACCTGGTGCCTTGCAGTGCAGAGGGAGGATCATGCTCGTCCATCCCTGGGGATACCCAATCTGATGGAGCAGGAAGTTTAAAAATAGATAGAAAACCAAAAGATGGCTTGGTGGGGCAACTTGCCTCCCTGTGCGGAGTGTGGCAGCTGGGCTGGGGACAGAGGCGTGACAAGGGCCAGCGCCTTGGCCACTGAACGTAGGGATGGACATACGGTGCTGTGCCCCTGGGACCCATCTCCCGGCTGGAATCAGCTTACAGCTCCCGGCCCCAGGCTACCGGAGGGTTCAGGGGTTCACGCCTTGACTAATGGGCAGCCCTGGAAGTCCCATATTTGAAAGGGATCTCAGCCTGCGTGGAGGCAGCGTTAACCCCTTCCGGAGCAGGAGCTGCTTCTCCTGCAGGGAAAAAAGCCTCAGGAGCAGCTCAAGGGCTTCGTCTCTGAAGGAATTGGCCTCATCT
>NW_010144411.1:0-211 GCF_000699245.1 Pterocles gutturalis
AGCGGGTTCCTCCCTTCTCCAGCCTGAGTTTTCCAGCTCTGAGGGAACTGAAAAGCAGCTGATGAAGCTGCAGACTCTGTGTGCCTGGTCTTCTGCTAAAACCTCTCGGCCCAGAGCCCAGAAACGCTTGTGACCGCAGTAGATCGTGTCCACTGCTGCCACCCTGGGGACCCCGGAGCCTGGAGGAGGCTGAGCAGCTGCGCTGCCCCAA
>NW_010144411.1:532-837 GCF_000699245.1 Pterocles gutturalis
AAGCAGCACGGAACCATCCAGGTGAGAGGGGACAGGGCTCGGGGTGACCTCCTGGTGCCCCTCGTGTTTAGGAGCTTGCGGGGTTTCAGCGCTGCTCAGAGGCTGGGGGGCTCTCAGAAAGCAGACGGGGTTTCTGGGTGTGTGCACCGTCATCTCCACCGTGGTCGGGTGCAGTTACAATCCTGATGGACCACAGTGCATGAGCACCGAGGAAGCTGGTTTGCAAAGGCCAGATCCATTTGATCCATCCCAAAACTTTGTGACGGCTTCCCCAGAGGATCTCAGGCTCAGTGGCTTCTCCTCTG
>NW_010144412.1:0-941 GCF_000699245.1 Pterocles gutturalis
AAACCCATTCCTTTTTCAATTGAGTTAATAATGTATGTGGGTTTGCCACCACAGATGCAAGTCCTCTACTATTTTATTAATTTATCTTAAGTCTTGGAGTATTCAATAACTCTTTCCATCTGGCTTCTTTACCAGGAGGATGGGTGTATTATACTTTGATAAAAAATTGTCTATTATTTCTTTTATTCCCTTTTGTTCCTCCAATTTCAAAGGATACTGCTTTACCCTGACTGGGCCCGCTCCTGGTTTGAGTTCTGTTTTGACAGATGTGGCATTCTTTGCCCTTCTGGCAATTCCAGAGGCCCAAACCCCAGGGTATACTTGGTCCAGTATTTCTTGTGCGGTTGGAACTTGATGATCTTTAAGGTCCTTTCCAACCCTAGCCATTCTATGATTCTGTGATTCTAAAACTCCAGAAGGAAGGAAGGACAAAAGGAAACGGGCTCAAGTTGCACCAGGGGAGGTTTAGGCTGGATATTAGAAAAATTTTTTTCACTAGAAGAGTGATCAGGCATTGGAATAGGCTGGCCAGGTGCCCAGGGAAGTGGTGGAGTCACCATCCCTGGAGGTGTTCAAGAAACATGTAGATGTGGTGGTTAGGTACATGGTTTAGTGGGTTAGATGGTGTTGGGTTGATGATTGGACTTGATGATCCTTGAGGTCTTTTTCCAACCTTAATGATTCTATGATTCTATGATCATCTTTTACTTTAAATTATGTTTTCTTTTCTTTTTCTGTTTTTCTTTTTCCTATTTTCTTTTTCTTCTGCTATTTCTGCTCCCAATTGTTCTAATAAATCTCATCCCAATAAAGATTTGGGAGAATTTGGCATAAACAAAAATTTATGTATTTCTATCTGTCTTCCCAGTTTATTTCTAAGTGGTTGTAGGAAGAAAACTTTTCCCTGTTGGCCAGTAGCTCAAATTACATTTATAGAATAA
>NW_010144413.1:0-389 GCF_000699245.1 Pterocles gutturalis
GCTCGGGTTTTTTTTTTTTCACCTCAGCAGCAGAGCTGAAGTGCTTTGATCGGAGGAAACCGATCCCCGGGACGCGCCGACCTTGGGTTTTTATTCCCTTGGAATATTTAGAAGGAAACGCCGGGGTTTTCCTCACCCTGTGCTCCGGCGTTGGGAGCTGGGAAAGAAAACAAACAGATAAAACAAGGGGGTGAAATTAGCGGGGAAGCAGCTCGGTGAAGGACCCGCCGGCGCGGCCCCTGCGGCGGGGAGGGGCGAGCAGCCGGCTTCGGTGAATTCTGCTGGACGTGGAAAGCCGGAGGGAACGGGCAATCTGCTGGCGGCGCTGAGCATTTGTGAAAGGCGCTGTGCCCTTCTGCCCATCACGAGCTGGCTCGTCGTAGCGTCCG
>NW_010144414.1:0-1216 GCF_000699245.1 Pterocles gutturalis
TCTTTAAGGTCCTTTCCAACCCCAACCATGCTGTGACCCTAGAGACCCTGTGAGACGCGCTCCCCGACCCTACGAGACCCTGTGAGACGCACTCCTCGACCCTATGAGACGCTATGACCCTGTGGCACTCCGTGACCCTATGAGACCCTCTGAGATGCTATGACCCTGTCGCACTCTGTGACCCTATGAGACGCACTCCTCAACCCTATGAGACGCTATGACCCTGTCACACTCCGTGACCTATGAGACGTTATGACCCTGTCACACTCTGTGACCCTATGAGACCCTATGAGACATACTCCGTGACCCTATGAGATGCTATGACCCTGTTGCACTCTGTGACCCTATGACACCCTATGAGATGCACTCCTCGAACCTATGAGATGCACTCTGTGACCCTATGAGATGCTATGACCCTGTCGCGCTCTGTGACCCTATGACACCCTATGAGATGCACTCCTCGACCCTATGAGATGCTATGACCTTGTCGCACTCCGTGACCCTATAAGGTGCACTTCTCGACCCTATGAGACACTACAACCTTGTCCCAGTCCGTGACCCTATGAGACGCTATGACCCTGTTGCACTCCGTGACCCTATGAGATGCACTACTCAACCCTATGAGACGCACTCTGTGACCATATGAGACGCTATGACTCTGTCGCACTCTGTGACCCTATGACACCCTATGAGATGCACTCTGTGACCCTAGGAGACCCTATGACCCTGTCGCACTCTGTGACCCTAGGAGACCCCATGGTGCTGTCACACTCTGTGACCCTATGAGATGCACTCTGTGACCCTATGAGACCCTATGACCCTGTCGCACTCTCTGATCCTATGAGACCCTATGACCCTGTCGCACTCTGTGACCCTATTGTCGCCCTCTGTGACCCTAGGAGACGCACTCTGTGACCCTGTGAGACCCTATCAGACTCTGTCACACTCTACGACCCTGTGAGACTGTATGACTCTCTCACACTCTATGACCCTATGAGACTCTATGACTGTCACACTGTATGACTCATTCACACGCTATCACCCTATGAGCCTCTATGACTCTGTCACACTCTATGATTCTAAGAAACTCTATGAATCTATGAGACTCCATGATTCTGTCCCACTCCATGACCCTATGAGACTCTATGACTCTGTCACACTCTATGACTCTTTCACACACTGTGTCTTTATGAGACCATATGAGACTCTATGACTG
>NW_010144415.1:0-11371 GCF_000699245.1 Pterocles gutturalis
CTAACATTCAGTGATTCTGTGATTCTGTGGTATTCTTTGCTGCAAGGTTGCATGGGTGACTAGTGGGCAACTTACTGTCCACCAGAGTCCTCCGGACCTTTTCTGCCAAGCTGCTTTCCAGATGGTCAGTGTGTACAGGTAGGTGGCGTTATTATTCCTCAGGTGCCGGACTGAGAACTTCTCAGGACTGATCCCATTTCTTTGGCCTGTCAAGGTCCCTCTGGATGGCAGCATGACCCTCTGGTATATCAGCCACTCTTCACAGTTCTCTTGTATCTGTACTAGTGTCCATAGTGCTTCTCAGAAGGCCAGGAGACAAAGAGGAGGAAAGGAGGGTGTTCAGGGACTGATCAGGCAGGCCAAGACCAGCTTCACTGCCCACTGTCTAAGCCTTAACCCTCTGAAACTAGGGGTGAAATCTTGGCAATACTGAAATCAGAGGTGGTTTTACCATTGCCTCCTACTAGGCCAGACTTCTAGGTTTTCTTTTCAAAACATACTTGCTTTTTGACATTGACATGTGTATCTTAAACTCTTGTTTGACAGTTGGAGAGAGGACTTCAGTCCCTGAGAGAAGGACACTGAGTCAAATCTCCCCCATTGTTGGGCATCCTTGGCTATAGTACTGTTGAACTCAACAGTTTTCTTCCAGGGCTTTGCCTATCCATTGTATTTTCCATGGACGATCTGAGGAGCCATTGTTATTCCCATTTAGGTTACCCATTTGTTTCCAGGATGTAGGTGAATTGCTTAATAGGAAACATTTTCTGTCTCCTAACAACAAAAAAAAATCCTGGTTTGAAAAAAAGAGGTTTCTTCATCAATAATAAAGCAGGCAATTGTTGCAATAGTGCCTGCTATACCATATGCTTTAATCAATTTGTTTAGATTGTGGTTGATGAATAAGTTTCCTGCAAGCAGAGAGAGCACCAAATTAAAACTTTGCTTTGTGAAATGATCTCCAAAATGTCTAGCTATCTCCAGACTCCTTTAGCTATCAGACAATCTGGGCAAAAGCTTTGTCTGAAATCAAGAACAGAGAGCTGGAGTTCTTACCTCTGTCACTCTCTCTGTCTACACACAAAGAACAAAGTTTAATAGATAGCATATGCTGTTAGCCGAGCCTTTGTTCCTGCCCCAGCAGAGTCTAAGCACTGCCAAGTCTCACTGCATTTCAGTGTGTCTCCCCATTTTTGGCTTGAGTTTCTTGCAATCTGGAGCAGTCTCACATAAAACTTTGAAGATTCACAATACATTTAAATGGAAAATTGTAACCATCATTCAGAGAGTGTATTTTTCAAATCTGACTCCTTTCAGTGACCAAAACTTGGCAGGTTTGCTTACAGTTTGATAAGGATGGATGAGAGATGATTGAGTATCCTCCCTGTCTCCATATAAAACCCTAAGCAGCTGGAAAGTGGCAAGTCTCATGAAGTTATTGAGTAAGCTGCAGAATCCTCTGCTTTCATTTTTTATTGTTGTTTCTGTGTGGTTTTTAAACAATATTTTGCTATTGAAGACATCAGACCTGCTGTCAATCTTAGGAAATTAAAAAGGTGTCTAGTCTGTGGTCTTAGAAAGATCTTAGGTGTGTGGAAAGATATGGTGTCTTTCCCTCAATGGCTAGGTAATTCTTTAACCTGCCTCCTCCAGGGGAATTTCCAAGGTGAAAAATTGTCTGTTTCTTCTGTATTTGGCCTGTTACAATTTGTTATTCTGTCTCTTTCTTTTTGAAAATTTCTCGCCTGTGACTCTGTCTGATTAATTGTTGAAGACTTACACAGGCTTTTAGCTTTATGCCTCTTACTAAAGGTCAGATTGATTAGGTCATAGTGTACTGATAAAACTTCATGAAGTACTGTGAAAACGTGGAGGCTAGAGATTATGACCTGAAATTGACTGATTCTGAAAACCCTAAGATTCTGCTTTTTATCTCTTCAGTGTAGAGGAGGAACATTTGTAACAGCATGGTTTGCTGATGAGCATTTTTATGTCAGATGTTTCCTACCTGCTGGAGAACACTGTTGTATGGTATATGCTGTTTGTAAAGTCTATTTGAGACAGGCTGAGAAAGATTTTTCCTTGAATCTGATTAATGGAATATATTTGAAAAGCCTCCAATAAACCTTTATCACTGTGAATTGTATCTGGCACATCAAATGGGTGTGAACTTACACACAGACATGTCTAATGGCTTGGGAAATGCCCTGCTAGACTAGCAGGATTTTGCAGCCGAATGAATTAAATAAACTTGAAATAATGTTAAGGAAACACAGTTGACAGAAGCTGAGAAGAGAGATTCAAGGCTGGGGTTGGCATTCCATCCCCAAGACACCACATTTCTCTGTGAAGAATAACAAAAATGCAGAGGTTCAAGTAAGGGAAGATCAGTTTCTTTATTTTGTATATCCTGGACTCCCACTCTCCCCACAGTTGCTTTTATAAAACCAAAATTACAAGCCAGCCGAGTAAAAGTTAGCGACTGCGATGGTTACTAAGGACTGTATTCTGAAATTCTCACTTCAGCAATGAACCTGCTTATGTACCCCCATGCAGCTATGGGTGGCAGATACCAAATAATCTTCAGCAGGCACAAGTACTTTGGGAGGCCTATGACAGATCAGCTGAGCTGAATACTCTGTATTAATTAGGATGGTTCATAATCTCCTGATCTGAGGTCTGCTCCAGCCTCTCAGAAGGTGTCTTGGGGCACACAAGCCATTTCTGGCTCTTCTTTCTTGGTGGCACTGGATAACAGTCTCCTCTCCTCTTTTCCCCTCTCTGTGGACTTGGATTGCACTGCCTGCTCTGATTTCCCATCTGTTACAGGTCTGTGTACATCACCAGCACAGTGCAATAGAAACTGCTGATACAGCTAACCAGTCTGCAGCATGGATCATGGAGCAGCCTAGCCTAAGGTGCTAGATCCATAACTAGAAAAAATGCAATGATCCAAAGATAAGGTTGGGTTTTGCTGCATCTTCCTCCCTACCAGAACAGACTCAGACTTGTGGCAGCAATGCTGGTAGCCTCAGTAAGTCAAGTTTCTTTCTCTGTATGAACCAGACTGCCACCTGCACAAGATCCCCTCAGGTACGGCCCTCCCTGGACACCCGCTTTTGGGAGCAAAGTTATGTTTTGGGTTTTTCCTGCAGAGCAAGAATCAGAGCTTTGGTCCTTGGTGGACAGGTTCAAGCCCAGCTTTGTTACTGTGGCGGAAGAATGATTCATTGCCTTTGTGCCACAGCAAGCACATGTGGAGAAACCTAATAAATATCCCTATTCAGCCAAGATAATGGGGAGAATGAAATTGGTTGGCACTTGGATCAAAGCTCATTAGCCTTGCATCTAACACTTGACAACCAGAGATAATATCAGAAAGGGGGTTTTCTTATGCCATTTTCTGCATGTGTTGCAGTGATTGTTCATGTGTAATGAGATCATATCTTAGCAAAGAATGAGAAATAGCATTTTTGCCAGTTGTCAAGACCTATCTGAACATAAAGTTTATTTAAACACATTTTTTTGCTATGAGCTCGTATTAAATCTCAGCAAGTTTATCCATCTCTAATTTAGTTATATGGTCATTACATGGAAAATCCACTTCAGATAAAGCAAAGCATTTTCATCCTCTAGTTACACAAGTATCAGGTCACAGCAATTACATGAGAATGTCAAATACCTACAATGCCACTGCAGGGTTAACTTGTACATGTTCTCACAAATAATGAAGAGCTTATTCCGTACAACTATGTGGTGAATGTGATGCTGCATCAACAGGAGGATGGACAAGCCTAGTAAATGACCTGAGCCTCTGTAAAGTCTTTGAAAGAGTGCTCCCAGTCTGATAAATATCCCAGATGACTCCTTCCCTGGCCTTCACGGGCAACAAAAGCGACAGCACAACACAATATCTGGTTTAAACCTCCTGCAGTGTGTTTGCCTGTCCTTACCCACTGAGCTTCAATACTTTTCTGTGGATTCCCAACCCACCTCCTGTGAAAGGATGGAGTAAATGAGCCACACCTGCTACAGCATTTTAGCCATCTAGCTTTTTCTTTCCATCCCTGCAGACAAATCACTCACACACACCTAATCACTTTCCTTTTCGGCTACTGCAGTCTTCCTCACAGGACTGCTTTCTCCCTTTTCTGGGCTGTCAGGATGTTGCTGCCAAAGTCATCTTTCTTATTCTGGCTGTGGCATCTGCCTCTCTGAATGTTGGCCTGTTTCCTCAGTGCTCTCTAAAGAGATCTAATGTCCTAGTCTTGAAGACTGTGCAGCTCCTCTTGCTAAATCTAACCTGGTTTCTCTACCCTGTTATTTCCACTAAGTCATGCTGGCTACCTCCCTTGTTTCACAAAAGCCTTTATCCCCTCTTTCCTTGTCCTCACCAAAGCTGCTCCTACAGTCACACGCTTCTGGCACTTTTGGCATTCAAGGGAGTGAAGAAAAACGATTAAAAGAGCCATGCATATGCCTTACTATTGCTATTCTTGTTATTGTCACCATTGTGCTTTCTCTTCCCCATCTAGCCTGTCTGCCTATGACTTTCACTTGCTGCATATATGCTAGACTTATTCATTTTTCTGAGGAGATACGCAATATTCTCCAGTCTGTCACGTTCACTGGCCAGAGGCTCCCACAGGAGAATTCCTGTTGTGCAGCAATATTCTCCTGCAGTACAGAATTTCAGTTTTAGGAAAGCGTTTTGGTTCTGGTGAGACATGACCAGATATGTGCAGGAAGTTCTTTTAATCTATTATATTAGAGTCATGTTAGTGAAAACCCAAAGTAAATGGCACAGCAGGCAAATTTAAAGTAAATAATATTTTGTATTAACAGTGGATTATCCTTTGAATCTATAGAAATTAGTCTTGACTTTTTTTTTTTCTGGAGCAATTTGAAAAAAGAAATATGGTCAAATAAGTATTGCCATCTGGACCCACCATGTGAGTATGTTGAACTTCAGTGAAGATGGGTCTTTGAGAGAAGAATTTGACAGTGCAAATGCCAACTGACCATTAGCAAAATCAGTATGATGTCCACTCTATTGTTATTTGTCTCTGCAGCCCTGTTTAGAAGAAAGCACAAGCTGTGCCAGACAGAAAGCAAGGGAATAGTAAGCTGCGGTCTGCAGCCACAGCGAAAGCAAGTGTTTTCACTATGCTGACCATAATCAAGGCCATCAATCACTTCTCTAATGTATTCTTCCTGGCTCCAGCCACATCCATATTTACCAGATCAATCAAAATCTGCCTTTGTTTCCTTTTTTCCCCCTCAGTGGCCTGAAGGAAACAAAACAAAAAAGCAGCCAAAATCTAAGAATTTATCAGATGTATTCTTATTCACTCCATATGATGAGATCACTCAGAGAGCTGTTCCAGTCTGCTGGCTGAAGATCCCAAGCAAGAGGTGGGCTCAGGCCTTTCATGATTCAGTCCATAAATTTGTTCCTGTAAAATGCATCTACTTCACCAGTTTTCTCTGTGTGTGTGCGCCATGGGGAAGGTTCATACAGCAAAGCGTTTACATGGCAACTATGTCACAGTCTTACCTGTGACCCCACAGAGGCAGGGAAATCAGCTCATTCCTGTTTGTACATGCAGGCACCTGCATCAGGTGTGTGATCTCTCTCACTGTTTTCATGGTTAGTGTGCCTAATCCACAGGCCTGTCTGTTACTTGATACAGAAAAACAACTTAAGGAAATGAGGAGAACCTACAGCAAGAAGCCCATTAATTCTTATGTTTTAGTCATGGCACCCTTTCCATGAAGGCCATCACCACACAAGGACTGAAATTCAGTGGACATGACATAAAAAGGGTGTTGTGACCTGGAAGCTGGACAGTCTCCTTTCCTGAACAGAGGAATGGACCCCCACGAGAAGGGGTTAATAACACTGCTTTTCCAGAATCCTTCTTCCCTTTCCAACATGAGTCTTAGAATCATAGAATCATAGAATCTTAGAATCATTAAGGTTGGAAAAGACCTCAAGGATCATCAAGTCCAACCCAACACCACCTAACTCACTAAACCATGTCCCTAAGCACCGCATCTACACGTTTCTTGAACACCTCCAGGGATGGTGACTCAACCACCTCCCTGGGTAGCCCGTTCCAACGCCTGATCACTCTTTCGGTGAAGAAATTTTTCCTAATATCCAGCCTAAACCTTCCCTGGTGTAACTTGAGGCCATTTCCTCTTGTCCTATCACTTGTTACTTTAGAGAAGAGGCCAGCACCCACCTCACTACACCCTTCTTTCAGGTAGTTGTAGAGAGTGATAAGGTCTCCTCTCAGCCTCCTCTTCTCTAGACTAAACAACCCCAGCTCCCTCAGCCACTCCTCATAAGAGGAGGCATGAACTCAGCATGAACTCAGCAAACCTCCCAGAGCCTCATTTAAACAGAGGGCCACAAGGCCCAAGTCTCTTGTCTGCAGGACCACCATCAGCATCCTGACAGGGTCAGGCTTCTTGGAAGGATCGTGAGCGTGTACCTCAGCCCTTCCCTGGTCCACACACTATTAAGAGTTTCTCTGCATTTAAGACCTCCTATTCACTGCCCAAAAATATTTGCAGCAACATAAAAATTATATTTCTATAAAATTTTTCATCTGTAAAGGCATATTTAAATAGTTTTTAGCCTTTAATTATATACATTGAAACTAATTTTCCATCTCAGACTTTCATGCTTTTCAAACCAGCCCTGCTACTTTATGTTGTCTCTTCCCAACCTATTATTTTTGGTATCTGACCATCTTCTGGGTGGCCTTGAGTAAGCCACTCCTTCTTTGTATGAATTTGTGTCTGCATCTCTAAATTAGACTAATAATATTTACCAGCTTCACTGTGGTTCCTTTCCACAGAGCACTGGAGAAATGTAAAGTACTGTGGAAAAATTAAGTGCCATTGCCTTTACACAAGATGTATTTTTCAAATTCCGTCAGCAGGGCTGATTTTCAAGGAGTTCTCAGAACAGAACCTAAACCTTTTCAAATGCCTTCAGATTATTTTTATTTTTGTGCAGCACATATATTTTTTCCCATTAGCAGTAAGTTCTAAACCAGAGCTATCCACTTGTTGGCAGTTGGCAGGAGCTCAGCATTCCAATGTAAAGTGATCTTTTTTTGTCTGACAATAATGCAATATTAACAAATTTGTCTTGATATTTATCTGTTGTTATGTCTGTTGTTAGACTGTAAGAAGAAAACAAAACTTGGAACACTGCAGCAACCATTGTTTTAAGAGATCTGATATGGCACTGAAGACTCTCCTTCAGGAATTACCGGTTTTGAGGCAATGCAGAATCATATCATGTAAGAAGTTCCCTTGCATGTTTTCCATCACTGGCCGTTTCAAGATGCACCTTCTTTCATAGTCCCAAGAGCTCAGATTTCATTTCTGCTAGTTGAAACTTAGCTTTGTCATACTGTTTAACATAAAATGCAGGACCAGCTGAACCAGCTGGGAAGAAATCCATATCACATGCAATATTTAAGTTTCACAATAAGAATATTTGGGGCTTGTTTTCAGTACTCACAGTATCAAGTCTCCACATATCAGTGCTGGACAAAAAGTGTGAAGAATGGCCTGGTTTGTCAAACTTCAAGCTTAGCACTGAGAAAGACACTAGACAGAGATGTGAAGGCCAGTAAGATCCTAGGTTCGAATAAAATGAAACTGGCCTTGAATTTGCACAGTTTAAACACTGGCAAGTCATCTGAACAAAAGCTCCTGCAATATTTTTTTTTCAATTTTAAGTTAGATAACAGCCTGTACTTGTTCTAAAAATGCAAGCCAGTCATTACCAGCGTGATAAATAAAAGACAAGTAAAAACCATGCTTACTGAAAGCAGTGGTTGTACAGAAAATTCTTGAACTAGAATTTGATAATTCAATATTAATCTCAAATACCCAAGTCTGTGCTGCAAGAGTAACTGCAGCTCTTTCTTGCCCTCTTATTTTACTAGCAGGTATTTGTTTGGGGAAGGACCTTGCAGGACTTCCACAAAAATCAGAGCGCAAAGAAAAGCACACAAAAGGAAAGGGTGACAGAGCATCAATTTATGAGTTACAACTTCATCAGATCAGTGGGCTGGAACTGAAAAGAAATGGTGATTTTTATCCAGATTGATGATTATTTGTATTGTAATATTGATGATCGGCAGAGACTTAGTTGTAACAGATGTGGCCTCTCTAATGCTGCACATAGGAGTCCTCTTGCCTAAGAGGGAGTAGTAATTATCCACTGTTTTTCAAAACCTCCAGCCTGCAATTGAGTTGTCACAGTCTCCCAGACACTGCTGCAGGCACCACAGATGGTACCAGCTGACACACTTGAGGCATATCATTACGAGCATGTGTAAACCACATGATTTTGACTACTTTCCTGATACCTGATACTAAAGCATGACAGTGTGTCAAAGAGAAACACCTTTCAGGAGGAAATATGGGCTCCACAGTGCTGCAATATGATTGAGGAGAATGTTCAAGTGAGGACACATCTGAAAGAAATTGCTAGCATGAGTTACAGCAGGGAATGATCAGCTTCTGTAACAAAACGCTTGTTTCCAGCCTGAAGTATCCAAATTGTTTTTATATGAGGCCCAAGTCAATGCTATTGAAAACCTTTTCTGTTTATTTTTAATGCTTCATCTATTGGATTTGCTGAAGAATATTGCTTAAGCTGAGAGTGAGTGCATTAACAAATACATTTAGCAGCCCATTACAAATTATTTGCCTGCCAGGGGAATAATAGGTTTGTGCAGCTAATAAAAAGAAAACAATCACTAACGTTCAGTTGGAATCTACAACACTTTGTTTTTAGAAAATTTGGTTTGAGGCAATTGGTTTTCTAAGTCTGACAGTAACATAAATCACAGCTTGAAGCTCACTGCAAGTAAAATTAAGTGAGCCTAGTGAGAAACAGGAAATACAATAAGTGTCACAGCATACAGTCTTTTAGAAAAACACCTTCAAATAATTTATGTTAGTTAGAAATTAGCATTTGGTGCTGATTCTCTGACAGAAGCCTTTCAATCTATATGAAGAGGAGCTGAACACAAAAATTATTCCAGAAAAGTGTATTCCACCTTCCTTTCCATCCACAAAGTACTTGTAAGCTATATAAAATTCAGACTTTTTTTGGAAATTGTTCACACTGCTTTTGGCAAATCATTCTTTCTGTGCAAACTTCGTATGGACAGCTCACTGCAAAAGAAAAAAGAAATATCAAGAATCTGAAAAATATGCTGTATTGCTTAGTCGTACTGTGAGTTATTTGGAGAAATGATTGTTTGACAAAAGCCTATAGGCATTTTATGTGAAAACTCGGTCCAGATCCTGACATTACTGTGACTGAAATAATATGCAAACTCAGCATGCACATGTCGTGGTTTCTGTGAAGTGAAGGATTGTGAACTGGAAGCAATGAGCAAAGGTAACTGTTACACTTGCACATAAACTTAGTTGATATTCAATGTCTTGCAAACCTTTAAGTGCACAAGATTAGAAGTAATGCTTGCAAATACTTCAACTCATGAATTTTCAGAGCTTAAAAGGAGAATGAACTCGGAAAGATTAGAACCTTGGCCGAGTTAGCCATCACTTCTGTGTCCCACTGGTTGCTTTTCTGTTTTTATCCTGTGTTTTCTTTCCTGTTTAGGCTACAGACAGTGTGACTAATACATTCCTTTGATATCCTCCATGCTGTCTACATAAGCAAATGCATGGCCTACTGGAATTTCCTGAAAATTCAAGAAGCCTTGAAAGTGCTATTAAAGACATTGGGCCACATTTTAGGTTGGCTTACATTCTGGCTAATCCTATGTAAATTAAAGGGATTTCCTATATATGAAGTTTGAGTTGGTTTACTTTACCATACAGATTGGTTAGAAAAAGGATGGGAGTAGTAAATTGGTGTAACTGGCACAAGCATGAATTAAACTGTATAACTGAGCAAACAAGACAGGTGAAGGGCCTCTTTGATTAGATGTAACCCTTTTTTTTTTTTTTTTTTTTTTTTTTTGACATGCCAGCTTCAAGATCCAGCTTCTGCTGTCCAGCTGGAGTGTAAGACATCTCTGAGTCAAAGAACCCTCTCAGGACCATGGTCCAGGTAGTCCTGTCAGTCAGGAGGCGATGCGTTGGGCCACTGGGGACAGTAGGGAGTGAACCCATCACTTTTTCTGCTGAAATTGTTCTACCCTGTGCAAAGAACTATTTACTCATGGGAAAATGAACTTATTTCTGTTGCGTACCCTAGCTGCTGGATCATTGATAGCTTCTTTCAGCACAGGTAGTCAAAGAACAGTTTAACAGAATGGCTTTTCCATTCTCGTATCTCATGAATTTGACTGCAGTGTGTAACATATGGCACAATTTACGTTGAATGTAGTTAAGTCTGGGTATGTGTACTCAAACTTAGTGAATTTTACATTAAAAATCTCAGATTAGGTAAGATCACCTTATATGCTGGATATATGGATCAACATAGCATCACAGTATTGTGTTACCATAGTCTTCAGTTCCCAAACATAAATTTTAAGTAATTCAATCCTATTAGACAAGATAGGTATTACCCTGTAAGGGCTTGGGAAGTGCAGTGCCCCTGACATTAAATGTTTTAGATGAACAAAAACCTGTTGGCCTTCTTTCGAAAAGCGTAATAATTTGACCTTCCAAAATTTGTTTCTACATCATCAACAAAGGCTCTTACCTTCAGATTAGTTCTCTGTTTTAACATCATGTTCTATTAAAAAGAGGAAAACTGTTGCTCAGAAAAAAACAATAGCTTAAATAGTTGGCTGGCAGCTTCAGATTACTGATTATTTTGAACTTCATATTTACACATGGCAAATTGATGTCCATTTCTTCTTCAGACATAGGCTGTCCCTCAAAGGTGTTGGTCACAATTTGTTTGGAAACAGACTGCTGTCAACAGCACAGCAGCATGCCATGAAGGAGATGGATGTCTAGAAAGAGCTGTGAAGTATTGCAGCTTTCAGTTTTGACCAAATAGGCTATCTCTTTCAATAAGACCAGTGTGCTGGGACGAAGTTCAAATAATATTATTTTCCACTTTTTAGTCTCTATCTCAAAATTAGACTGAAATTTCCCAACGAGACGAAACAGATCACTGAAAATTTTTACCACTTTTTTTTAGTTGTTATGTAACTTGGCACTCACTAGTCATGAGCTGAAGTAGCTGTGGTATGAAATGGGCTATCAGTATTTCTCAGTTTACTGGACTGAATAAACATTTCCTGAATTTCAGGTAACTTCTGCTTTCCTGTGTTGCGCTCTGATCTTACTGTCATATAATTTACAGGTTTGCCATGTCCAAATCACAGAATCACAGAATCACAGA
>NW_010144416.1:0-246 GCF_000699245.1 Pterocles gutturalis
TCTCTGGGCAACCTGTTCCGGTGTCTAATGATTTCAGTGCCTCTGCCCTGGACAGGTCTCTACCAGGCTGGTGCCGTCACCATTCAGCTGCACTTGGGCTCCTGCTGACACTGGGAACCTGCACCATAGTCTGTGTGTGACAATGGGCACAAAAGAACACATATACATGCTCATGGACATTGGTGTGGAACGATGCACAAATTTTTGCACCCACGTACGTTCACACAAACCCAGCTGCACACAGGC
>NW_010144416.1:733-1141 GCF_000699245.1 Pterocles gutturalis
GAAGCCTGTATTGGGGAATGGGCACGGCACAAATCTGGAAATGAAAAGGCAGCAGTGCAGGAAATGAAAGCACAGCCCATATCATTAGCTGTGAGGACTTGCATTCAAGATGAGCTTGTGAGGAAATTGTTACCTCTGCAAAGGGTGCCTCTGGTCCTGCAGCAATGAAGGGCAGGTATAAATGGCAGCCCAAGTCCCTGCTCTCTCATCGCCTTCTCTTACCTCCTTCTTGGGAACCAGGTGAGTCTGAATCCCCTTCTCCTCCTCTTCCAGAGTGAGATCTCTCCTTGATGGATGTCTCAGTTGTTGTTGGCTTTGTCCTGTGCTGGGGCTTGGATTATTTTGCCATGACAGAGGGAATTAGGGAAGAGGTCTGGACAGAGAGAGTCTGGGACATGGCTGAGAGGG
>NW_010144417.1:0-2036 GCF_000699245.1 Pterocles gutturalis
TGAGTGTTATTTCCACCGAACTGACCCACCCTGGTTTTCTTTGGTGTGAGGTGCCCTGACCTCTGTCGCACTGAATCACTGTTATTGCTTTGCTGCCTTCCCCAGAGCTTTCTCCCAGCCTCACCTTTCAATGCCTTTGGCTGGGGATAAATGCACAAACAGGAGCTGGATGAAGCCCAACCCTGAGCTTATCTCCTAAAAGCTGCTTGAAGGTGTGTTGCAGAGCTGGAGCGGTGGGTGGGTGGGTGGCAGCCAGGCTCTGGGGTGCTGCATCCCCCTGGCATCGGGCAGTGGAGGATGTTTGATGGTTGGTTTGGCACTAAAGCCTTTCACAACATGCCCTGAAATCGGAAACTTGGATGAGAGGAAGCGATCGGAGCTGGAATTGGGCAAGGGGATGGTGTCAGTGTAACTCAGGCTCATCCATGAGCCCATGGTAACACAGATTTCAGTCCATCTCTTTGGTCAGCGTGGATCAGGATTTCCTTTTTCCCTTGGGAATGGCTCAGTAAATGAAATATTCATCTTAAACAAAGGTGTGTTTTAAAAGCCCAGAAAACCCAGTACCTTCCACTGAACCATTGTTCTCTCCTGCCATGTCTCTGGCTAAATTAAGACTTTCTTAGAAATGCACAGGTTAAAAGTTTAAAAGCTTAAGGTTTCATTCATAATTCATGTATCAATGAGGCTTTGATTCCTCTCGGGGAAAAAGCCGCCTCTATCTGCAGTGCATGTTGATAGGGTTACCCTGTGCCAGGGCTGAGGACCTCTCTGCCTTTCCTTTCTAAGCTCTTTTTTTTTTCCAGAGGCAGCGCACTGGAGGATGGCTCCCAGGGGCTGCTGATGGGGAAAGTGAAACCTTTCCCTTTTGGGTCATTGGCTTGAATCTGACCCAGGTCAGTAGTTGCCAAAAGTCGTTAACGTCTAATGGCTGTTCAGTGCCCTGTGAAAAATGAGTCACTGGGTCTTGGTTCAGTTCCCAACATGGGCAGACATCCATATCCCCCAAACCTGCTGTCACCACTGTCCCTGATGGCCTTGAGTAGGTGAGAGAAAGACCAGCTGGACCCTGTCAGCAGGCAATACCTGTTAACCGTACTCCAGGCTTGGGCAGCTTTTCCTGTTAGCACATCCCAAATTGTTTCAGGAGGGGTAAAGCCTTGCTGTCCCCTGCGAGGGACGCGGAGGCGAGTTGCTGGAGGTTGTGTTGTATCAGTGTGGAATGGATGCTCTGTGTACTGTGCTTCCAGGATGAAAGAGGAAGGGAAGAGTAAAACCGTATTAGAATAATGCCACTTTTCTCCCCTTACCCTCCTTTGATAGTGGTCACATCCTGAAAAGTGCCTTAGAGCAAGCTGGAAGGCAGACCAGGTGGCAGTGCTATGGACTGCCGCGAGGAGCTGAGATCTCATCTCTGGAGCAGCGGGACCCAGCCCTGGTCCCAGTGCTGGCTTGGTGACAGAGCACAGAGCGAGGTCCATGGTGGCTGCTCCCAAGCTGTGATGGCCACTGGGTGGGACTGTCCCCCTCTGTGGCTGCCAGCGTGGTGCTCCCCATGCACATCCAGGGTACGATGTGCTCTAACTGGCACTGGATCTTACTGGGTTCGCAAAAACATGTCAGAGACCCCTCCATGGGTAGAATGGCTGTGCGAGCAGGCAGGTCCTCCGTACCAAACCAATGTGACTCTCTCTTTGAGCTCCAACTTGTTGCTTCACTTTCTTTAGGGGAGGAAGAGGAGGATGGGAGCGGGTCCCGCACACCCAGCTGGGAAGACCTGCCTTCCCCTGGCTGGACTCATCCTTCCCATGGCTGCCCTTGGCACCCTGCCCTTCCTCCCCTCGCCCAGATGGTCTCTGTGTCTCCTTGTCACGCTTCCAAAATACTTCCCATGTGCTCGTTCCCATCCTTCCCAGCAGACTCCGTGCCTCACTCAACGCCGGAGCCTTTCAGCCTTAATCTCCTCTTTGTGCCTCCAAGACACCTCTGCAGCGCTTGGCTGGGATGCTGCGTTTCAGCAGCTTCTGCTGCTTTGC